>NC_069503.1:801593524-801673524 GCF_027579735.1 Bombina bombina
GATTTCTCCTTAGAATTCTTAGGATTAGGACATAATGAAGGAACCACAATTTCTCTACTAATGTTGTTGGAATTCACAACTTTAGGTAAAAATTCAAAAGAAGTTCGCAACACTGCCTTATCCTGATGAAAAATCAGAAAAGGAGACTCACAAGAAAGAGCAGATAATTCAGAAACTCTTCTGGCAGAAGAGATTGCCAAAAGGAACAAAACTTTCCAAGAAAGTAATTTAATGTCCAATGAATGCATAGGTTCAAACGGAGGAGCTTGAAGAGCCCCTAGAACCAAATTCAAACTCCAAGGAGGAGAAATTGACTTGACAGGTTTGATACGAACCAAAGCTTGTACAAAACAATGAATAAATGGAAGATTAGCAATCTTTCTGTGAAAAAGAACAGAAAGAGCAGAGATTTGTCCTTTCAAGGAACTTGCGGACAAACCTTTATCCAAACCATCCTGAAGAAACTGTAAAATTCTTGGAATTCTAAAAGAATGCCAAGAAAAATGATGAGAAAGACACCAAGAAATATAAGTCTTCCAGACTCTATAATATATCTCTCTGGATACAGATTTACGAGCCTGTAACATAGTATTAATCACAGAGTCAGAGAAACCTCTTTGACTAAGAATCAAGCGTTCAATCTCCATACCTTTAAATTTAAGGATTTGAGATCCTGATGGAAAAAAGGACCTTGCGACAGAAGGTCTGGTCGTAGCGGAAGAGTCCACGGATGGCAAGAGGCCATCCGGACAAGATCCGCATACCAAAACCTGTGAGGCCATGCCGGAGCTACCAGCAGAACAAACGAGCATTCCTTCAGAATCTTGGAGATTACTCTTGGAAGAAGAACTAGAGGTGGAAAGATATAGGCAGGATGATACTTCCAAGGAAGTGACAATGCATCCACTGCTTCCGCTTGAGGATCCCTGGATCTGGACAGATACCTGGGAGGTTTCTTGTTTAGATGAGAGGCCATCAGATCTATTTCTGGAAGTCCCCACATTTGAACAATCTGAAGAAATACCTCTGGGTGAAGAGACCATTCGCCCGGATGTAACGTTTGGCGACTGAGATAATCCGCTTCCCAATTGTCTATACCTGGGATATGAACCGCAGAGATTAGACAGGAGCTGGATTCCGCCCAAACCAGAATTCGAGATACTTCTTTCATAGCCAGAGGACTGTGAGTCCCTCCTTGATGATTGATGTATGCCACAGTTGTGACATTGTCTGTCTGAAAACAAATGAACGATTCTCTCTTCAGAAGAGGCCAAGACTGAAGAGCTCTGAAAATTGCACGGAGTTCCAAAATATTGATCGGTAATCTCACCTCCTGAGATTCACAAACTCCTTGTGCCGTCAGAGATCCCCACACAGCTCCCCAACCTGTGAGACTTGCATCTGTTGAAATTACAGTCCAGGTCGGAAGCACAAAAGAAGCCCCCTGAATTAAACGATGGTGATCTGTCCACCACGTTAGAGAGTGTCGTACAATCGGTTTTAAAGATATTAATTGAGATATCTTTGTGTAATCCCTGCACCATTGATTCAGCATACAGAGCTGAAGAGGTCGCATGTGAAAACGAGCAAAGGGGATCGCGTCCGATGCAGCAGTCATAAGACCTAGAATTTCCATGCATAAGGCTACCGAAGGGAATGATTGTGACTGAAGGTTTCGACAAGCTGAAATCAATTTTAGACGTCTCTTGTCTGTTAAAGACAGAGTCATGGACACTGAATCTATCTGGAAACCCAGAAAAGTTACCCTTGTCTGAGGAATCAATGAACTTTTTGGTAAACTGATCCTCCAACCATGATCTTGAAGAAACAACACAAGTCGATTTGTATGAGATTCTGCTAAATGTAAAGACTGAGCAAGTACCAAGATATCGTCCAAATAAGGAAATACCACAATACCCTGTTCTCTGATTACAGACAGAAGGGCACCGAGAACTTTTGTAAAAATTCTTGGAGCTGTAGCTAGGCCAAACGGCAGAGCCACAAACTGGTAATGCTTGTCCAGAAAAGAGAATCTCAGGAACTGATAATGATCTGGATGAATCGGAATATGCAGATAAGCATCCTGTAAATCTATTGTGGACATATAATGCCCTTGCTGAACAAAAGGCAAGATAGTCCTTACAGTTACCATTTTGAATGTTGGTATCCTTACATAACGATTCAATATTTTTAGATCCAGAACTGGTCTGAAGGAATTCTCCTTCTTTGGTACAATGAAGAGATTTGAATAAAACCCCATCCCCTGTTCCAGAACTGGAACTGGCATAATTACTCCAGCCAACTCTAGATCTGAAACACAATTCAGAAATGCTTGAGCTTTCACTGGATTTACTGGGACACGGGAAAGAAAAAATCTCTTTGCAGGAGGTCTCATCTTGAAACCAATTCTGTACCCTTCTGAAACAATGTTCTGAATCCAAAGATTGTGAACAGAATTGATCCAAATTTCTTTGAAAAAACGTAACCTGCCCCCTACCAGCTGAGCTGGAATGAGGGCCGCACCTTCATGTGGACTTAGAAGCAGGCTTTGCCTTTCTAGAAGGCTTGGATTTATTCCAGACTGGAGATGGTTTCCAAACTGAAACTGCTCCTGAGGATGAAGGATCAGGCTTTTGTTCTTTGTTGAAACGAAAGGAACGAAAACGATTATTAGCCCTGTTTTTACCCTTAGATTTTTTATCCTGTGGTAAAAAAGTTCCTTTCCCACCAGTAACAGTTGAGATAATGGAATCCAACTGAGAACCAAATAATTTGTTACCCTGGAAAGAAATGGAAAGTAGAGTTGATTTAGAAGCCATATCAGCATTCCAAGTTTTAAGCCATAAAGCTCTTCTAGCTAAAATAGCTAGAGACATAAACCTGACATCAACTCTGATAATATAAAAAATGGCATCACAGATAAAATTATTAGCATGCTGAAGAAGAATAATAATATTATGAGAATCATGATCTGTTACTTGTTGCGCTAAAGTCTCCAACCAAAAAGTTGAAGCTGCAGCAACATCAGCCAAAGATATAGCAGGTCTAAGAAGATTACCTGAACACAGATAAGCTTTTCTTAGAAAGGATTCAAATTTCCTATCTAAAGGATCTTTAAACGAAGTACCATCTGACGTAGGAATAGTAGTACGTTTAGCAAGGGTAGAAATAGCCCCATCAACTTTAGGGATTTTGTCCCAAAATTCTAATCTGTCAGACGGCACAGGATATAATTGCTTAAAACGTTTAGAAGGAGTAAATGAATTACCCAATTTATCCCATTCTCTGGAAATAACTTCAGAAATAGCATTAGGAACAGGAAAAACTTCTGGAATAACCACAGGAGATTTAAACACCTTATCTAAACGTTTAGAATTAGTATCAAGAGGACCAGAATCCTCTATTTCTAAAGCAATTAGTACTTCTTTAAGTAAAGAACGAATAAATTCCATTTTAAATAAATATGAAGATTTATCAGCATCAATCTCTGAGACAGAATCTTCTGAACCAGAAGAGTCATCAGAATCAGAATGATGATGTTCATTTAAAAATTCATCTGTAGAGAGAGAAGTTTTAAAAGATTTTTTATGTTTCCTAGGAGAAATAACAGACATAGCCTTCTTGATGGATTCAGAAACAAAATCTCTTATGTTATCAGGAACATTCTGCACCTTAGATGTTGAGGGAACTGCAACAGGCAATGGTACATTACTAAAGGAAATATTATCTGCTTTAACAAGTTTGTCATGACAATTAATACAAACAACAGCCAGAGGAATAGCTACCAAAAGTTTACAGCAGATACACTTAGCTTTGGTAGTTCCAGCACTAGACAGCGATTTTCCTGAAGTATCTTCTGACTCAGATGCAACGTGAGACATCTTGCAATATGTAAGAGAAAAAACAACATATAAAGCAAAATTGATCAAATTCCTTAAATGACAGTTTCAGGAATGGGAAAAAAGGCCAATAAACAAGCTTCTAGTAACCAGAAGCAAAGAAAAAATCAGACTGAAATAATGTGGAGACAAAAGCGACGCCCATATTTTTTGGCGCCAAATAATACGCCCACATTGTTTGGCGCCTAAATGCTTTTTGGCGCCAAAAATGACGCCACATCCGGAACGCCGACATTTTTGGCGCAAAAGGACGTCAAAAAATGACGCAACTTCCGGCAACACGTATGACGCCGGAAACAGAAAAGATTTTTTGCGCCAAAAAAGTCCGTGCCAAGAATGACGCAATAAAATGAAGCATTTTCAGCCCCCGCGAGCCTAACAGCCCACAGGGAAAAAAAGTCAAATTTTTAAGGTAAGAAAAAATGATTGATTCAAACGCATTATCCCAAATATGAAACTGACTGTCTGAAAATAAGGAATGTTGAACATTCTGAGTCAAGGCAAATAAATGTTTGAATACATATATTTAGAACTTTATAAATAAAGTGCCCAACCATAGCTTAGAGTGTCACAGAAAATAAGATTTACTTACCCCAGGACACTCATCTACACGTTTGTAGAAAGCCAAACCAGTACTGAAACGAAAATCAGCAGAGGTAATGGTATATAAATAAGAGTATATATATATAAAGGGAGGTAAGAGATGAATCTCTACGACCGATAACAGAGAACCTATGAAATAGACCCCGTAGAAGGAGATCACTGCATTCAAATAGGCAATACTCTCCTCACATCCCTCTGACATTCACTGCACGCTGAGAGGAAAACCGGGCTCCAACTTGCTGCGGAGCGCATATCAACGTAGAATCTAGCACAAACTTACTTCACCACCTCCATAGGAGGCAAAGTTTGTAAAACTGAATTGTGGGTGTGGTGAGGGGTGTATTTATAGGCATTTTGAGGTTTGGGAAACTTTGCCCCTCCTGGTAGGAATGTATATCCCATACGTCACTAGCTCATGGACTCTTGCTAATTACATGAAAGAAACATATATTGAGCAAATGACATGGGGCATACATATGTAGCCACCAATCACTTGCTAGTTTCCAGTAGTGCATTGCTGTTCCTAAGCCTATCTAGGTTTTTGTATTGTGACTTTTATGTACCTTAAAAGGCGTTGGATATACACAGTAGGGAAGTGACATACACATAGAGAAAAACAAATGTAAGAGAAAATGTTCTAAAATTAGAGGGTGACAATTTGAGCAACCAGTTTACACAGCATAATGTAGCAGACGTTGCAGCCTTAGTTTAGACAGACATCAAAACCTGCTGTTACTACTTCAATAATATTTGCTAGTTTATTTTGAATTTGCAAAAACAATTTCATCTGAGAAAAAGGATAAAAGATAAAAGATAGGGCAAAAGAAATCATCATCCCTGCTTCGGTGGCATATAGTTTGTAAACCACAGTCAGTCAGCAAAAACTGCAGAAGGTGACAATGGCAGCTGTAGGCTGATGAGGTTTACTTAGTGGCTACTAGGGACAATGTTCATAACCCAAAAAACTTACTGACCCCATTTATTAAACACTCAAGCTGAATGGAACCATAGTGAATAGACCCACGTCACATTGAGTGTCCTGAATAGCTATCCGATATAGGGTCAGATTACAAGTGGCGCACTTAATTTATTTATTTTTTGCTTGCGTGCTAACTGCACTCAAAGTAAAAAAATAATCATGGCTGGATTAGCGCACGTATTACAACTTGAAAGTAAAAAGACTTAGGGGCTCTAAATTTAGGTCTTCGCGCAAGACAAACAGAATTACTTTAGAGAGCATCCTGTATTCATTTGATGATCATCAAACTACTACTGTACTTTAGAAGTCATTTGCACATCATCAGACTTCATCAGGCTTGTTAAATCATCAGCTAATGTGAGGACTTTAGAATCATTAGCAGATGACCTTACTGATTACTTGGCAAGCATGAGAAGCCAGTGAATGACTCTAGAGCGGCAGTTTTCAAACTGTGGGGCGCGCCTCCCCAGGGGGGCACAAGAGCAGGTTAGGGTAAGCGTGGGAACAGTACAGTGCTAATCCAAAGAGGAGTCTAACAGCAGGGCCGGCCTTTAGGCAAGGCGATCGAGGCGGCCGCCTCGGGCCCCGTAGGCAGGGGGCCCCTGTCGCACCAGTAAAAAAAAATTAGTATTTTTTTTTTAAACCATTTTAATTTAAATATTTGGGGCGCAAGAAACTTTAAGTTCAGGAGTGAGAGAGGAGGAGTGATCGGTACTGGGCGGGCAAGTGTGGGACCGAGCACTGTGCTGTCTGTGTGTGAGCAGGCTGGGGGCTAACAACATGACATCTCTGTGATTCTAATAGATATCTATAACACCATCACAACAACGGTTATACATCCTCATCACACAAAGGTCTATACTTGCTATTCCACTCGTCTTCTCTTTGTGGCTTTGCTGCTGATTGTAATTGTTTCTTGAGGATTGTTTATTGTGTGCAGCACATGGAAAGT
Organism: Bombina bombina; assembly: GCF_027579735.1. Classification (NCBI taxonomy): domain Eukaryota; kingdom Metazoa; phylum Chordata; class Amphibia; order Anura; family Bombinatoridae; genus Bombina; species Bombina bombina. The sequence goes on from NC_069503.1 coordinate 801,599,958, forward strand.
TTCCACCTTGCACAGCTCTGCTTGCAAAGTTTGCTATGTGGTATAAGGGCAGAGGAGAAGGGGGTAAATGGTGGCAGCATATGGAAAGTATCTGGTAAATGATTATGGTTATTAGCCTGAAATACTGAAATGTGACTGTTATGTATGTAGGTAATTTGTTACCAACGGTATTAGTAATAATTACAGAGCAATCATGTGGATGTACACATGTACAGGAATATCCAGGTGTAGATGTATAGAAATATCTGTGTATCCAGCCTCATCACATGTATTAAGCACTGCTATGTCACTATCTGCTGCACAAGGTAAAATACTCTCTTCAATCTGATGCTCACCACATGTATTTAGAACTGCTATGTCACTATCTGCTGCACAATGTAAACTAATCTCTTCAATCTGATGCTCACCACTTGTATTTAGCACTGATATGTCACTATCTGCTGCACAAGGTATAATACTCTCTCCAGTGTGATGCTCACCACATGTATTTAGCACTGCTATGTCACTATCTGCTGCACAATGTACAATACTCTCTTCAATATGATGTTCACCACTTGTATTTAGCACTGCTATGTCACTATCTGCTGCACAATGTACAATACTCTCTTCAATCTGATGATCACCACTTGTATTTAGCACTGTTATGTCACTATCTGCTGCACAAGGTACAATACTCTCTTCAATCTGATGCTCACCACTTATATTTAGCACTGCTATGTCACTATCTGTAGTGATGTTGTGAATAGTTCGCTGGCAAATAGTTCCCGGCGAACATAGCATGTTTGCATTTGCCGCGGCGGGCGAACATATGCGATGTTCGATCCGCCCCCTATTCAACACATTCCAGCCAATCAGCAGCAGACCCTCCCTCCTAGACCCTCCCAGCTCCTGGACAGCAGCCATTTTAGATTCATTCGGAAGCTGCATTGTTAGTCAGAGGAGGGACAGTGTAGCTGCTGGTGATTTAATAGGGAAATTGATAGCTAGGCTAGTGTATTCAGTGTCCGCTATAGTCCTGAAGGACTCATCTGATCTCTGCTGTAAGGACAGCACCCCAAAACGCCCTTTTTAGGGCTAGAACATAATTTTTTATTTTTTATTTTTTTTCTCCTGTGTAATCTAATGGCAGTTACCTGCCTGCCAAGTCACTTGCCCAGTGCCACCACTCATATCTGATGTAACAGTAGTGTATATTTAAAAAAAAAAAAAACTTTTTTGACTCTGAAACATCATTCTGCTAGTGTAATCTAATTGCAGTTGCCTGCCTGCCAGTGTGTGTGCCAGGCCCACTTGCCCAGTGCCACCACTCATATCTGGTGTAACAGTAGTGTAAATGTTTAAAAAAAAACTTTTTTGACTGTGAAACATCAGTCTGCTTGTGTAATCTATTTGCAGTTGTCTGCCTGCCTGCCAGTGTGTGTGCCAGGCCCACTTGCCCAGTCCTACCACTCATATCTGGTGTAACAGTAGTGTAAATTTAAAAAAAAAAAACTTTTTTGACTGTGAAACATCAGTCTGCTTGTGTAATCTAATTGCAGTTGCCTGCCTGCCAGCGTGTGCCAGGCCCACTTGCCCAGTGCCACCACTCATATCTGCTGTAACAGTAGTGTACATTTAAAAAAAAAAAACTTTTTTGACTGTGAAACATCAGTCTGCTAGTGTAATCTAATTGCAGTTGCCTGCCTGCCAGCGTGTGTGCCAGGCCCACTTGCCCAGTGCCACCACTCATATCTGGTGTAACAGTAGTGTAAATTTAAAAAAAAAAAAACTTTTTTGACTGTGAAACATCAGTCTGCTTGTGTAATCTAATTGCGGTTGCCTGCCTGCCAGCGTGTGTGCCAGGCCCACTTGCCCAGTGCCACCACTCATATCTGGTGTAACAGTAGTGTAAATTTAAAAAAAAAAAAACTTTTTTGACTCTGAAACATCATTCTGCTAGTGTAATCTAATTGCAGTTGCCTGCCTGCCAGTGTGTGTGCCAGGCCCACTTGCCCAGTGCCACCACTCATATCTGGTGTAACAGTAGTGTAAATGTTTAAAAAAAAACTTTTTTGACTGTGAAACATCAGTCTGCTTGTGTAATCTATTTGCAGTTGTCTGCCTGCCTGCCAGTGTGTGTGCCAGGCCCACTTGCCCAGTCCTACCACTCATATCTGGTGTAACAGTAGTGAACATATGCGATGTTCGATCCGCCCCCTATTCAACACATTCCAGCCAATCAGCAGCAGACCCTCCCTCCTAGACCCTCCCAGCTCCTGGACAGCAGCCATTTTAGATTCATTCGGAAGCTGCATTGTTAGTCAGAGGAGGGACAGTGTAGCTGCTGGTGATTTAATAGGGAAATTGATAGCTAGGCTAGTGTATTCAGTGTCCACTACAGTCCTGAAGGACTCATCTGATCTCTGCTGTAAGGACAGCACCCCAAAACGCCCTTTTTAGGGCTAGAACATCATTTTTTATTTTTTATTTTTTTTCTCCTGTGTAATCTAATGGCAGTTACCTGCCTGCCAAGTCACTTGCCCAGTGCCACCACTCATATCTGATGTAACAGTAGTGTATATTTAAAAAAAAAAAAAACTTTTTTGACTCTGAAACATCATTCTGCTAGTGTAATCTAATTGCAGTTGCCTGCCTGCCAGTGTGTGTGCCAGGCCCACTTGCCCAGTGCCACCACTCATATCTGGTGTAACAGTAGTGTAAATGTTTAAAAAAAAACTTTTTTGACTGTGAAACATCAGTCTGCTTGTGTAATCTATTTGCAGTTGTCTGCCTGCCTGCCAGTGTGTGTGCCAGGCCCACTTGCCCAGTCCTACCACTCATATCTGGTGTAACAGTAGTGTAAATTTAAAAAAAAAAAACTTTTTTGACTGTGAAACATCAGTCTGCTTGTGTAATCTAATTGCAGTTGCCTGCCTGCCAGCGTGTGCCAGGCCCACTTGCCCAGTGCCACCACTCATATCTGCTGTAACAGTAGTGTACATTTAAAAAAAAAAAACTTTTTTGACTGTGAAACATCAGTCTGCTAGTGTAATCTAATTGCAGTTGCCTGCCTGCCAGCGTGTGTGCCAGGCCCACTTGCCCAGTGCCACCACTCATATCTGGTGTAACAGTAGTGTAAATTTAAAAAAAAAAAAACTTTTTTGACTGTGAAACATCAGTCTGCTTGTGTAATCTAATTGCGGTTGCCAGCGTGTGTGCCAGGCCCACTTGCCCAGTGCCACCACTCATATCTGGTGTAACAGTAGTGTAAATTTAAAAAAAAAAAAACTTTTTTGACTCTGAAACATCATTCTGCTAGTGTAATCTAATTGCAGTTGCCTGCCTGCCAGTGTGTGTGCCAGGCCCACTTGCCCAGTGCCACCACTCATATCTGGTGTAACAGTAGTGTAAATGTTTAAAAAAAAACTTTTTTGACTGTGAAACATCAGTCTGCTTGTGTAATCTATTTGCAGTTGTCTGCCTGCCTGCCAGTGTGTGTGCCAGGCCCACTTGCCCAGTCCTACCACTCATATCTGGTGTAACAGTAGTGTAAATTTAAAAAAAAAAAACTTTTTTGACTGTGAAACATCAGTCTGCTTGTGTAATCTAATTGCAGTTGCCTGCCTGCCAGCGTGTGCCAGGCCCACTTGCCCAGTGCCACCACTCATATCTGCTGTAACAGTAGTGTACATTTAAAAAAAAAAACCTTTTTTGACTGTGAAACATCAGTCTGCTAGTGTAATCTAATTGCAGTTGCCTGCCTGCCAGCGTGTGTGCCAGGCCCACTTGCCCAGTGCCACCACTCATATCTGGTGTAACAGTAGTGTAAATTTAAAAAAAAAAAAACTTTTTTGACTGTGAAACATCAGTCTGCTTGTGTAATCTAATTGCGGTTGCCTGCCTGCCAGCGTGTGTGCCAGGCCCACTTGCCCAGTGCCACCACTCATATCTGGTGTAACAGTAGTGTAAATTTAAAAAAAAAAAAACTTTTTTCACTGTGAAACATCAGTCTGCTTGTGTAATCTAATTGCAGTTGCCTGCCTGCCTGCCAGTGTGTGTGCCAGGCCCACTTGCCCAGTGCCACCACTCATATCTGGTGTAACAGTAGTGTAAATTTAAAAAAAAAACTTTTTTGACTGTGAAACATCAGTCTGCTAGTGTAATCTAATTGCAGTTGCCTGCCAGCGTGTGTGCCAGGCCCACTTGCCCAGTGCCACCACTCATATCTGGTGTAAAAGTAGCATAAATTTAAAAAAAAAAACTTTTTCGACTGTGAAACATCAGTCTGCTAGTGTAATCTAATTGCAGTTGCCTGCCTGCCAGCGTGTGTGCCAGGCTCAAAGCGTATACTGTGCCCACTTGCACAGTGGCCCCACTCATATCTGGTGTAACAGTGGTGTAAATTTAGAAAAAAAAAACTTTTTTGACTGTGAAACATCAGTCTGCTAGTGTAATCTAATTGCAGTTGCCTGCCAGCGTGTGTGCCAGGCCCACTTGCCCAGTGCCACCACTCATATCTGGTGTAAAAGTAGCGTAAATTTAAAAAAAAAAACTTTTTCGACTGTGAAACATCAGTCTGCTTGTGTAATCTAATTGCAGTTGCCTGCCTACAAGCGTGTGTGCCAGGCTCACAGCGTATACTTTGCCCACCTGCTCAGTGCCACCACTCATATCTGGTGTAACAGTAGTGTAAATTTAAAAACAAAAAACCTTTTGGACTGTGAAACATCAGTCTGCTTTTTTGTGTCAGGCTCACAGCGTATACTGTGCCCACTTGCCCAGTGCCACCACTCATATCTTGTTTAACAGTAGTGTAAGTGTACATTTAAAAAAATAAAAACTTTTTGGACTGTGAAACATCAGTCTGCTTTTTTGTGTCAGGCTCACAGCGTATATGGTGCCCACTTGCCCAGTGCCACCACTCATATCTTGTTTAATAGTAGTGTAAGTGTACATTTAAAAAAATAAAAACTTTTTGGACTGTGGAACATCAGTCTGCTTTTTTGTGTCAGGCTCACAGCGTATACTGTGCCCACTTGCCCAGTGCCACCACTCATATCTTGTTTAACAGTAGTGTAAGTGTACATTTAAAAAAATAAAAACTTTTTGGACTGTGAAACATCAGTCTGCTTTTTTGTGTCAGGCTCACAGCGTATATGGTGCCCACTTGCCCAGTGCCACCACTCATATCTTGTTTAATAGTAGTGTAAGTGTACATTTAAACACAAAAAAAACTTTTTGGACTGTGAAACATCAGTCTGCTTTTTTGTGTCAGGCTCACAGCATATACTGTACCCACTTGCCCAGTACCACCACTCATATCTTGCTTAATAGTAGTGTAAGTATACGTTTAAAAACAAAAAAAAACTTTTTGGACTATGAAACATCAGTCTGCTTTTTTGTGTCAGGCTCACAGCTTATACTGGACCCACTTGTCCAGTGCCACCACTCATATCTGGTGTAACAGTAGTGTAAATTTAAAAACAAAAAACTTTTTGGACTGTGAAACATCAGTCTGCTTTTTTGTGTCAGGCTCACAGCGTATACTGTGCCCACTTGCCCAGTGCTACCACTCATATCTTGTTTAATAGTAGTGTAAGTGTACATTTAAAAACAAAAAAAACTTTTTGGACTGTGAAACATCAGTCTGCTTTTTTGTGTCAGGCTCACAGCTTATACTGGGCCCACTTGCCCAGTGCCACCACTCATATCTTGTTTAATAGTAGTGTAAGTGTACATTTAAAAACAAAAAAAACTTTTTGGACTGTGAAACATCAGTCTGCTTTTTTGTGTCAGGCTCACAGCGTATACTGTGCCCACTTGCCCAGTGCCACCACTCATATCTGGTGTAACAGTAGTGTAAATTTAAATACAAAAAACTTTTTGGACTGTGAAACATCAGTCTGCTTTTTTGTGTCAGGCTCACAGCGTATACTGTGCCCACTTGCTCAGTGCCACCACTCATATCTTGTTTAAAAGTAATGTAAGTGTACATTTAAAAACAAAAAAAACTTTTTGGACTGTGAAACATCAGTCTGCTTTTTTGTGTCAGGCTCACAGCTTATACCGGGCCCATTTGCCCAGTGCCACCACTCATATCTTGTTTAATAGTAGAGTAAGTATACATTTAAAAAAATAAAAACTTTTTCGACTGTGAAACATCAGTCTGCTTTTTTGTGTCAGGCTCACAGCGTATACTTTGCCCACCTGCTCAGTGCCACCACTCATATCTGGTGTAACAGTAGTGTAAATTTAAAAACAAAAAACTTTTTGGACTGTGAAACATCAGTCTGCTTTTTTGTGTCAGGCTCACAGCGTATACTGTGCCCACTTGCCCAGTGCCACCACTCATATCTTGTTTAATAGTAGTGTAAGTGTCCATTTAAAAAAATAAAAACTTTTTGGACTGTGAAACATCAGTCTGCTTTTTTGTGTCAGGCTCACAGCGTATACTGTGCCCACTTGCCCAGTGCCACCACTCATATCTTGTTTAACAGTAGTGTAAGTGTACATTTAAAAAAATAAAAAAACTTTTTGGACTGTGAAACATCAGTCTGCTTTTTTGTGTCAGGCTCGAAGCTTATACTGGGCCCACTTGCTCAGTGCCACCACTCATATTTTGTTTAATAGTAGTGTAAGTGTACATTTAAAAAAATAAAAACTTTTTGGACTGCGAAACATCAGTCTGCTTTTTTTGTGTCAGGCTTACAGCGTATACTGTGCCCACTTGCCCAGTGCCACCACTCATATCTTGTTTAATAGTAGTGTAAGTGTACATTTAAAAACAAAAAAAACTTTTTGGACTGTGAAACATCAGTCTGCTTTTTTGTGTCAGGCTCACAGCGTATATGGTGCCCACTTGCCCAGTGCCACCACTCATATCTTGTTTAATAGTAGTGTAAGTGTACATTTAAAAACAAAAAAAAACTTTTTGGACTGTGAAACATCAGTCTGCTTTTTTGTGTCAGGCTCACAGCATATACTGTACCCACTTGCCCAGTACCACCACTCATATCTTGTTTAATAGTAGTGTAAGTATACGTTTAAAAACAAAAAAAAACTTTTTGGACTGTGAAACATCAGTCTGCTTTTTTGTGTCAGGCTCACAGCTTATACTGGACCCACTTGTCCAGTGCCACCACTCATATCTGGTGTAACAGTAGTGTAAATTTAAAAACAAAAAACTTTTTGGACTGTGAAACATCAGTCTGCTTTTTTGTGTCAGGCTCACAGCGTATACTGTGCCCACTTGCCCAGTGCCACCACTCATATCTTGTTTAATAGTAGTGTAAGTGTACATTTAAAAACAAAAAAAACTTTTTGGACTGTGAAACATCAGTCTGCTTTTTTGTGTCAGGCTCACAGCTTATACTGGGCCCACTTGCCCAGTGCCACCACTCATATCTTGTTTAATAGTAGTGTAAGTGTACATTTAAAAACAAAAAAAACTTTTTGGACTGTGAAACATCAGTCTGCTTTTTTGTGTCAGGCTCACAGCTTATACCGTGCCCACTTGCCCAGTGCCACCACTTATATCTGGTGTAACAGTAGTGTAAATTTAAAAACAAAAAACTTTTTGGACTGTGAAACATCAGTCTGCTTTTTTGTGTCAGGCTCACAGCGTATACTGTGCCCACTTGCCCAGTGCCACCACTCATATCTTGTTTAAAAGTAATGTAAGTGTACATTTAAAAACAAAAAAAACTTTTTGGACTGTGAAACATCAGTCTGCTTTTTTTGTGTCAGGCTCACAGCTTATACCGGGCCCACTTGCCCAGTGCCACCACTCATATCTTGTTTAATAGTAGAGTAAGTGTACATTTAAAAAAATAAAAACTTTTTCGACTGTGAAACATCAGTCTGCTTTTTTGTGTCAGGGTCACAGCGTATATGGTGCCCACTTGCCCAGTGCCACCACTCATATCTTGTTTAATAGTAGTGTAAGTGTATATTTAGAAACAAAAAAAACTTTTTGGACTGTGAAACATCAGTCTGCGTTTTTGTGTCAGGCTCACAGCGTATACTGTGCCCACTTGCCCAGTGCCACCACTCACATCTTGTTTAATAGTAGTGTAAGTGTACATTTAAAAACAAAAAAACTTTTTGGACTGTGAAACATCAGTCTGCTTTCTTGTGTCAGGCTCACAGCTTATACTGGGCCCACTTGCTCAGTGCCACCACTCATATTTTGTTTAATAGTAGTGTAAGTGTACATTTAAAAAAATAAAAACTTTTTGGACTGCGAAACATCAGTCTGCTTTTTTGTGTCAGGCTCACAGCGTATACTGTGCCCACTTGCCCAGTGCCACCACTCATATCTTGTTTAATAGTAGTGTAAGTGTACATTTAAAAACAAAAAAAACTTTTTGGACTGTGAAACATCAGTCTGCTTTTTTGTGTCAGGCTCACAGCGTATATGGTGCCCACTTGCCCAGTGCCACCACTCATATCTTGTTTAATAGTAGTGTAAGTGTACATTTAAAAACAAAAAAAAAACTTTTTGGACTGTGAAACATCAGTCTGCTTTTTTGTGTCAGGCTCACAGCATATACTGTACCCACTTGCCCAGTACCACCACTCATATCTTGTTTAATAGTAGTGTAAGTATACGTTTAAAAACAAAAAAAAACTTTTTGGACTGTGAAACATCAGTCTGCTTTTTTGTGTCAGGCTCACAGCTTATACTGGACCCACTTGTCCAGTGCCACCACTCATATCTGGTGTAACAGTAGTGTAAATTTAAAAACAAAAAACTTTTTGGACTGTGAAACATCAGTCTGCTTTTTTGTGTCGGGCTCACAGCGTATACTGTGCCCACTTGCCCAGTGCCACCACTCATATCTTGTTTAATAGTAGTGTAAGTGTACATTTAAAAACAAAAAAAACTTTTTGGACTGTGAAACATCAGTCTGCTTTTTTGTGTCAGGCTCACAGCGTATATGGTGCCCACTTGCCCAGTGCCACCACTCATATCTTGTTTAATAGTAGTGTAAGTGTACATTTAAAAACAAAAAAAAACTTTTTGGACTGTGAAACATCAGTCTGCTTTTTTGTGTCAGGCTCACAGCGTATACTGTGCCCACTTGCCCAGTGCCACCACTCATATCTTGTTTAATAGTAGTGTAAGTTTCCATTTAAAAAAATAAAAACTTTTTGGACTGTGAAACATCAGTCTGCTTTTTTGTGTCAGGCTCACAGCGTATACTGTGCCCACTTGCCCAGTGCCACCACTCATATCTTGTTTAACAGTAGTGTAAGTGTACATTTAAAAAAATAAAAAAACTTTTTGGACTGTGAAACATCAGTCTGCTTTTTTGTGTCAGGCTCGAAGCTTATACTGGGCCCACTTGCTCAGTGCCACCACTCATATTTTGTTTAATAGTAGTGTAAGTGTACATTTAAAAAAATAAAAACTTTTTGGACTGCGAAACATCAGTCTGCTTTTTTGTGTCAGGCTCACAGCGTATACTGTGCCCACTTGCCCAGTGCCACCACTCATATCTTGTTTAATAGTAGTGTAAGTGTACATTTAAAAACAAAAAAAACTTTTTGGACTGTGAAACATCAGTCTGCTTTTTTGTGTCAGGCTCACAGCGTATATGGTGCCCACTTGCCCAGTGCCACCACTCATATCTTGTTTAATAGTAGTGTAAGTGTACATTTAAAAACAAAAAAAAACTTTTTGGACTGTGAAACATCAGTCTGCTTTTTTGTGTCAGGCTCACAGCATATACTGTACCCACTTGCCCAGTACCACCACTCATATCTTGTTTAATAGTAGTGTAAGTATACGTTTAAAAAAAACAAAAAACTTTTTGGACTGTGAAACATCAGTCTGCTTTTTTGTGTCAGGCTCACAGCTTATACTGGACCCACTTGTCCAGTGCCACCACTCATATCTGGTGTAACAGTAGTGTAAATTTAAAAACAAAAAACTTTTTGGACTGTGAAACATCAGTCTGCTTTTTTGTGTCAGGCTCACATCGTATACTGTGCCCACTTGCCCAGTGCCACCACTCATATCTTGTTTAATAGTAGTGTAAGTGTACATTTAAAAACAAAAAAAAATTTTTGGACTGTGAAACATCAGTCTGCTTTTTTGTGTCAGGCTCACAGCTTATACTGGGCCCACTTGCCCAGTGCCACCACTCATATCTTGTTTAATAGTAGTGTAAGTGTACATTTAAAAACAAAAAAAACTTTTTGGACTGTGAAACATCAGTCTGCTTTTTTGTGTCAGGCTCACAGCTTATACTGTGCCCACTTGCCCAGTGCCACCACTTATATCTGGTGTAACAGTAGTGTAAATTTAAAAACAAAAAACTTTTTGGACTGTGAAACATCAGTCTGCTTTTTTGTGTCAGGCTCACAGCGTATACTGTGCCTACTTGCCCAGTGCCACCACTCATATCTTGTTTAAAAGTAATGTAAGTGTACATTTAAAAACAAAAAAAACTTTTTGGACTGTGAAACATCAGTCTGCTTTTTTTGTGTCAGGCTCACAGCTTATACCGGGCCCACTTGCCCAGTGCCACCACTCATATCTTGTTTAATAGTAGAGTAAGTGTACATTTAAAAAAATAAAAACTTTTTCGACTGTGAAACATCAGTCTGCTTTTTTGTGTCAGGCTCACAGCGTATATGGTGCCCACTTGCCCAGTGCCACCACTCATATCTTGTTTAATAGTAGTGTAAGTGTATATTTAGAAACAAAAAAAACTTTTTGGACTGTGAAACATCAGTCTGCGTTTTTGTGTCAGGCTCACAGCGTATACTGTGCCCACTTGCCCAGTGCCACCACTCACATCTTGTTTAATAGTAGTGTAAGTGTACATTTAAAAACAAAAAAAACTTTTTGGACTGTGAAACATCAGTCTGCTTTCTTGTGTCAGGCTCACAGCTTATACTGGGCCCACTTGCCTACTGCCACCACTCATATCTGGTGTAACAGACAGTAGTGTAAATTTAAAAACAAAAAACTTTTTGGACTGTAAAACATCAGTCTGCTTTTTTGTGTCAGGCTCACAGCGTATGCTGTGCCCACTTGCCCAGTGCCACCACTCATATCTTGTTTAATAGTAGTGTAAGTGTACATTTAAAAAAATAAAAACTTTTTGGACTGCGAAACATCAGTCTGATTTTTTGTGTCAGGCTCACAGCGTATACTGTGCCCACTTGCCCAGTGCCACCACTCATATCTTGTTTAATAGTAGTGTAAGTGTACATTTAAAAATAAAACTTTTTGGACTGTGAAACATCAGTCTGCTTTTTTGTGTCAGGCTCACAGCTTATACTGGGCCCACTTGCCCAGTGCCACCACTCATATCTTATTTAATAGTAGTGTAAGTGTACATTTAAAAAAATAAAAACTTTTTGGACTGTGAAACATCAGTCTGCTTTTTTGTGTCAGGCTCACAGCGTATACTGTGCCCACTTACCCAGTGCCACCACTCATATCTTGTTTAATAGTAGTGTAAGTGTACATTTAAAAAAATAAAAAAACTTTTTGGACTGTGAAACATCAGTCTGCTTTTTTGTGTCAGGCTCGAAGCTTATACTGGGCCCACTTGCTCAGTGCCACCACTCATATTTTGTTTAATAGTAGTGTAAGTGTACATTTAAAAAAATAAAAACTTTTTGGACTGTGAAACATCCGTCTGCTTTTTTGTGTCAGGCTCACAGCGTATACTGTGCCCACTTGCCCAGTGCCACCACTCATATCTTGTTTAATAGTAGTGTAAGTGTACATTTAAAAAAATAAAAACTTTTTGGACTGTGAAACATCAGTCTGCTTTTTTGTGTCAGGCTCACAGCGTATACTGTGCCCACTTGCCCAGTGCCACCACTCATATCTTGTTTAATAGTAGTTTAAGTGTACATTTAAAAAAAAATGACAGGCAGAGGCAGGCCACCCCGCAAGTGCCATCATGGTTGTGGTGCTGTGATTCCCTTTGGCCCTAGAATAATGCCCAGTGTTCAGAGGCCACATCCCATGAACTCGAAAATGTCTGAGGAAATGGTTGACTTTTTAACACAGGACAACTAATCTTCTATAGCTTCCGCTCCGAACCTTGACGCACCATCCTCCTCCAGCTTAGCTTCGGGCACCTCTCAAGTTACCAATCGCCCGCCTGCCACCACCACCAACACTAGCACCACAGCCATTTCACTTGATCTGTCAGAGGAGTTTTTTACACATCAGTTGGAAGAAATGAGTGATGCGCAACCATCATTGACAGAGGATGTAGATAACAGTGATATGTCTCTGTCAGGCAGCATTACAGACATGGACGTACGGTGTGATGATGTTGTACCCGCTGCTGCTTCCTTTGTTGATTTGTCAGATACAAGTGAAGCGGTTGATGATGACGATGCGTCCGTGAATGTCACGTGGGTGCCCGCTAGAAGAGAAGAAGAACAGGGGGAAAGTTCAGATGGGGAGACAGAGAGGAGGAGGAGGAGACGAGTTGGAAGCAGGGGGAGGTCGTCGTAAGGAGCTAGTGGCACAGTCAGACAGCATGCATCGGCACCCGGGATCAGCCAGACAGCACGCCAATTAACGCATGCTGTTGCCACCACCAGAATGCCATCATCGCAGAGCTCAGCAGTGTGGCATTTTTTGTGTGTCTTCCTCTGACAACAGCGATGCCATTTGCAACCTGTGCCAAAAGAAACTGAGTCGTGGGAAGTCCAACACCCACCTAGGTACAACTGCTTTGCGAAGGCACATGATCGCACATCACAAACGCCTATGGGATCAACACATGAGTAGAAGCAGCACACAAACTCAAAGCCGCCAACCTCCTCCTGGTCCAGCATCTTCAGCCACGTCAACCACTGCTTTCCTCCTTGCTCCCTCTCAACCATCCGCCACTCCGTCTCTCTTCCGGAACAGTTCCTGCTCATCTGCCCACAGTCAGGTGTCTGTCAAGGACATGTTTGAGCGTAAGAAGCCAATGTCATAAAGTCACCCCCTTGCCTGGCATCTGACAACTGGCTTGTCTGAACTCTTAGCCCGCCAGCTTTTACCATACAAGCTGGTGGAGGCGTTCAAAAAATTTGTAGCTATTGGGACACCGCAGTGGAAGGTACCCAGCCAAAATTTCTTTGCACAAAAGGTAATCCCCAACCTGTACTCGATTGTGTGAAAGGAAGTAATGGCATGTCTGGCACACAGTGTTGGGGCAAGGGTCCATATGACCACTGATAGCTGGTCTGCAAAGCATGGTCAGGGCAGGTATATCACCTACACTGCGCATTGGGTAAACCTGCTGACGGCTGCCAAGCATGGAATGCGTGGCTCTGCAGAGGAGGAGTTGGTGACACCGCCAAGACTTGCAGACAGGCCTGCTGCCACCTCCTCTACTCCTCCTACTCCATCCTCTTCCATAACCTCCTCAGCTGAGTCCTCTTCTGCTGCTCCGTCTTGCTCCACATCAACGGCAGCCCCCCCGCTCCCCAGGTACTATTCCACATCCCGGATATGGCAGTGTCACACCGTCTTGGGGTTGACTTGCCTGAAAGCAGAGAGTCACACCGGACCAGCACTCATGTCCGCCCTGAACGCACAGGTGGATCAGTGGCTGACTCCGCACCAACTGGAGATCGGCAAAGTGGTTTCTGACAACAGAAGTAATTTGGTGGCGGCATTGAAATTGGGCAAGTTGACGCATGTGCCGTGCATGGCACATGTGTGTAATCTGATCGTGCAACGCTTTGTGCATAAGTACCCAGGATTACAGGACGTCCTGAAGCAGGCCAGGAAGGTGTGTGGCCAATTTAAGGCGTTTCTACACGGCCATGGCACACTTTTCCGATATCCAGCGGTGAAACAACATGCCAGTGAGGCGCTTGATTTGTGACAGCCCGACACGTTGGAATTCAACACTCCTAATGTTCGACCGCCTGCTCAAACAAGAAAAAGCCGTTAACGAGTATTTGTATGACCGGGGTGCTAGGACAGCCTCTGCGGAGCTGGGAATTTTTTTGCCACGTTACTGGACGCTCATGCGCAATGCCTGTAGGCTCATGCGTCCTTTTGAGGAGGTGACAAACCTAGTTAGTCGCACCGAAGGCACCATCAGCGACATCATACCATTTGTTTTCTTCCTGGAGCGTGCCCTGCGAAGAGTGCTGGATCAGGCCGTAGATGAGCGTGAAGAGGAAGAGTTGTGGTCACCATCACCACCAGAAACAGCCTTATCAGCATCGCTTGCTGGACCAGCGGCAATGCTGGAAGAGGATTGTGAGGAAGAGGAGTCAGAGGAGGAAAGTGGCTTTGAGGAGGAGGAGGGAGACCAACCACAACAGGCATCCCAGGGTGCTCGTTGTCACCTATCTGGTACCCGTGGTGTTGTACGTGGCTGGGGGGAAGAAGATACCTTTAGTGAGATCACTGAGGACGAGGAACGGGACATGAGTAGCTCAACATCCAACCTTGTGCAAATGGGGTCTTTCATGCTGTCGTGCCTGTTGAGTGACCCTCGTATAAAAAAGCTGAAGGAGAACGACCTGTACTGGGTGTCCACGCTACTAGACCCCCGGTATAAGCATAAAGTGCCTGAAATGTTACCGAATTACCACAAGTCGGTAAGGATGCAGCAGTTCCAAAAAAAATTAAAAAGTATGCTTTACACAGCGTATAAGGGTGATGTCACAGCAGAAGGGGAATCTAACAGGGGAAGAGGTGAAAGTAATCCTCCGACTCCCACAACCACGCCGGTAAAGACAGGACACTTTACAGACGTGTTGTTGATGGAGGACATGCAGAGCTTTTTAACTCCTATGCATCGACACAGCCCTTCGGGGTCCACCCTCAGAGAACAACTCGACCGACAGGTAGAAGATTACCTCGCCTTAATTGCAGATCTCGACACTTTGAGGAGCGATGAACCCCTTGACTACTGGGTGTGCAGGCTTGACCTGTGGCCTGAGCTATCCCAATTTGCGATAGAACTTCTGGCCTGCCCCGCTTCAAGTGTCCTGTCAGAAAGGACCTTCAGTGCAGCAGGAGGTATTGTCACTGAGAAGAGAAGTCGCCTAGGTCAAAAAAGTCTAGATTACCTCACCTTTATTAAGATAAATGAGGGATGGATCCCGAAGGGACTGACATTGGGCGATATATTAGAGTAAAAAAGGCCTGATGAAATTATCTGCCTTGGGCAAAAAATGGTCCACACGGTGCTGTATTTTATCTTCGAATGCCGGATAACTTGCATGACTTATCCGCCACCAACTAGGGTTCAAGCCGCAATGTTTTAGGGCACTTTATGCCTGGGAAACAAACATCAATTTTTCTGGCCGCTGCTACAGCAGCGGCTGCAACAATACCTAATTTTTCAGGCATGTGTACATGCCTAATTTTTCTGGACTCTGGTGCAGCACTGTGGCTTCAAAAACCAAACCAATAAAAAAGGCACATAACAGGGATTAAAGTGATAGGAATAGTACTACTTAACACACCACTCCTATCTGGTGGCACATTAGATTTTATGTGCAGTGCCCCAAATTTGAAGTAGGAGGACCGACCAAGCATCTTTTTCCTGTTCCTAAAATCCATGCCATATACATGTCCCCTGGCGCCGCAACTGCCTCTGGGAACCTTACCATGGGTGTCAGACCACACGTCTTGTAATTCTCTGTCTGGAAAATTATCTATCTATCAAATCTATCTATTTATCTATCAAATCTATCTATCTATCTATCAAATGCATCTATTGATCTATCTATCTAATCTATGTATCTATTTATCAAATCTATCTATCTCGTGGCCGGACTGTTATCTGACATCCACTTGTGTTTCGTCCAAATGTCCGTCGGCCAAATGTCCGTCTGCCAAATGTCCATCGGCTAAAAATCCGACCACGATTGCACGCGCAGTGCCCCAATTTTGAAGTAGGAGGACCGACCAAGCATCTTTTTCCGTCTCCCGGTTCCTAAAATCCATGCCATATACACGTCCCCTAATAAGGGACGGAACAGGGATTAAACTGATAGGAATAGTACTACTTAACACACCTTGTAATCAGCCTGTTTTTTTCCTGCGTACAGAAGTACTTAAGTGCAGGAGATTGAGGAACTACAAACAGAAAGCTAACTTGCGCAAGTTACAGAAACAAAAGGATTGTCTAAAGTTTGGTGCTGTAATCAGAGCACTTTCAACAAGGACAATTGACAAGGTAACACAAAGGAAAATAACCGATCGGAACCCCTTGTCTGAGAGTCAAACTGAGGACATATAGGAACCGCTGGGAAGCCGTGAGTAGTAACAGCTCACAAGTGAGGGTAAGAAAATCACCCCTAAACACTGTTTGGAACATTCCTTTTCAACAAATTAAGCTAACTGAGGATACAAAGTGGTAACTGTGAAACCGTAATTTATCACAACATAAATATAAGGATAAAGAACACAGCCCTCAGTAATTTATCTCCAATTACTTACAAATGCTTTGATGAACTTTTTAGATACACAAAATTACAACCAATATAAGTAAACAGCCATTGTGGGGACACCATTTATAATCAGTCTTGCATTTAAATTGTTTTAACTAATTGTTAGTTTTTGCTACACATTTGTAATTTTAAAGTTGATGAAATATAGATATAAAATATCAAATAGAGACAAATATTATTAATTGTGTAGAAATATAAGAATACATTCTATCTAAAATCTTTGAACAAAGGATACAAAAGAGCAGATAAATCCTTTTATTGGTGTATGAAACAAATGTATATCTGAATTTTAGAAATTTTATGAATTGATCGATATAGTGTTGCAACACTTAGGGATTGTGATTTATCTTAATTTGGTATTATCATGTTTTTATTTTGAAAATAAATTGTAGAAGAATTTTTCATTTATTCTGTCCAAGGTCCAGTTTTTTCTACATATTTAGCTAACGACTTCCATACACACCTTTATCCCTTTTGCAGATTAAGCGCCTAATCTCCATAACTTTTTCACTTTATACACCTGTTACAAACTGCTATTTGTAACTGGCCCTTTAAATGGAAAATTGCCCTGCTTCCCTGGATTTTGGAGAAGCCTATTTGCCAGCCTCCTTCCTCATGACTATGGCCCCTGGAAGATTGTGCCCCTGAAAACATATTAACTTTTATTGGGTGTGTATGGCCCTTTAAGAACCGTCTGGGGACATATTGTGACTTTGGTGAACAATGCCCCTTTAAGACTATGTCCCCAGACCTGTAAAATAACTTGACCCTGGCTTTCTCCCACTTGGTTCAGTAAATAGGACTTACTGAACCAAGTACCACACAGGCAGAGTGTTCCACAGAAAGGGAGCACTGTAACAAAAGCATTAGTTTTCATTGTGTGCCATTAAGAGTTAATTCTGTGGAATTCTAAATACAAGTTTGCTGGGATCAGCTCTAATTAAGTTTAGTGATAAACATTCCCATTGTCTAATCAGACTGCTAGTGAGAAGGTGGACTGCATTGTTTTATTGTGTGTAACTTGTTATCTGCTGAAGTAATGTTGTGGCCTGTCAAAGGGCGTTGTCTCTATCTAAATGTATCAAATGTGTGATTGGGGATTTTATGCCTCCCCCTGAGAGTGTCTTTTTTTTGCATGTAACCTCAATAAAAAGCAGGCTGTGTGTTCCAGCACATCATACCTCTTCTGACCCTCTAACTTGCAGCCTTGACTCATGTTTGTAGGGGACAGCTATAATCACTACAGGGATTGCTATGCTCTTTATACTCCCTTAGCTACTGAGCTCTTGTAAGAGCTCTTGTTCCTGATCCTGCTTCGCTCTACAGAAGGAAGAGGTTCACCTACTGGAGCCTGGTCGTAGGTCCAGGGCGCAGAGCAGACGGCGAGATACCAGCCCAGCAGCGGTGGTTCGTAGAGTCTGCGTTACTTATGGTGACTACGGTGCTGATGATTCTTTGGTGAGCACTAGGTGTATCCTTTTCTACGGTCCAACTTCCAGCCAGCCTGGAGGCAACCGTAACATTTGGTGGCAGCGGTGGGATACCAGCCCAGCAGCAGTGGTACGTAGAGTCAGCATTACTTATAGTGACTACGGTGCTGATGATTCTTTGGTGAGCGCTAGGAGCATCCTTTTCTACGGTCCAACTTCCAGCCAGCCTGGAGGCAACCGTAACATTTGGCGGCAGCGGTGGGATGGCGTCCTAGCGCAAGGAGCAGCACCCCAACAGCACTGGTATTGTAGGAGAGTTATTGAGGGCAACGCTAGCCACTGCGCAGCGTCCCTACCTAGAGCAGCATGGAGCTGACAAGACACTGATCAGAACCCTGTGAAGAGCACCTCAACCAGATCCGTCGCTATGAGGGCGCTGATTTCGTTCCAGAGGTAAAGAGGCGGCTAGTCCGATATGGTCCAGACCCTGCACAGGAGGTAGTCAGTCGCATCATCCGGGAATTGGATACTGAGAATGAAGCGGCACAAGCCTTTGAGAGCCAACTGTGGAGTTTGAGGGTATGGACACCTGGTCTCCAGCGAGAAAGTGAGTTATAGGGAGAGGAGAGCAGCGACCTCCCTCCCCAGCGGCAGTATACCGTGCAGAGGGAAGAGACAACCGGTCTCCTTCCCCAACCCCAACCAGAGATACCCGAGGCAGCAGGCCTCATAGACTGGTCCTGGGAGGACCCCCAGCAGGCAGGTGGAGATGGGACCGCAGTCTCTCTACTGGCCCTACAGGGATGCTGGGCAGGTGGCCCAGATCCCCAGCGACAGACCCAGCTACAGGGAGGGGAGAGCATCGACCTCCCTCCCCAGCCGGAGTGTGCTTTCCAGGGAGAGGAGACAACCGGTCTCTCTCCAAGCCGCAGCATGTTCCACAGGGAGTGGAGAGCATCGACCTCCCTTCCCAATGGCCGCTGGAGTATCAGGAGGAGGAGGTAAGCCAATCTCCCCCTCCCCAGCTAACTCCTAACTTGGGCCCAGGGTTAACAGTGGAGATATTAACCCCCACGTTCCCTTTGCCACCGGGCAGGACTATGCCCCAATTCCCCCAGCAGAAGAGCTGGCATCAGGACAGAGCACTGCTGGCCTCTGCCCTAAAGACCCCCTTGTTACAGGACTGGCCTGCAAACCCCTCACCCCAGCAGAAGCGCTGGCACCAGGGCAGAGTGCCGCTGGCCTCTGTCCCCCAAGTACCATCAGCTATTTGCCCAGCTCCGCCAGGAAGGCCGAGGATGCTACACTTTCATCCTACAACCTGGAACCTACAGGCCAGTACTACTTTTTGTGGGGGGGCTACTTTGCTGCTAATGTTTATTTGTGGGTGGGTTGTGAGACTAACTTAGGCACTGACTGACAGAAGGTCAGGTGCCTGGTTAGTCTCCCTCCAAAAGGGGAGATATGTTACAAACTGCTATTTGTAACTGGCCTTTTAAATGGAAAATTGCCCTGCTTCCCTGGATTTTGGAGAAGCCTATTTGCCAGCCTCCTTCCTCATGACTATGGCCCCTGGAAGATTGTGCCCCTGAAAACATATTAACTTTTATTGGGGGTGTATGGCCCTTTAAGAACCGTCTGGGGACATATTGTGACTTTGGTGAACAATGCCCCTTTAAGACTATGTCCCCAGACCTGTAAAATAACTTGCCCCTGGCTTTCTCCCACTTGGTTCAGTAAATAGGACTTACTGAACCAAGTACCACACAGGCAGAGTGTTCCACAGAAAGGGAGCACTGTTACAAAAGCATTAGTTTTCATTGTGTGCCATTAAGAGTTAATTTTGTGGAATTCTAATTACAAGTTTGCTGGGATCAGCTCTAATTAAGTTTAGTGATAAACATTCCCATTGTCTAATCAGACTGCTAGTGATAAGGTGGACTGCATTGTTTTATTGTGTGTAACTTGTTATCTGCTGAAGTAATGTTGTGGCCTGTCAAAGGGCATTGTCTCTATCTAAATGTATCAAATGTGTGATTGGGGATTTTATGCCTCCCCCTGAGAGTGTCTTTTTTTTGCATGTAACCTCAATAAAAAGCAGGCTGTGTGTTCCAGCACATCAGACCTCTTCTGACCCTCTAACTTGCAGCCTTGACTCATGTTTGTAGGGGACAGCTATAATCACTACAGGGATTGCTATGCTCTTCATACTCCCTTAGCTACTGAGCTCTTGTACGAGCTCTTGTTCCTGATCCTGCTTCGCTCTACAGAAGGAAGAGGTTCACCTACTGTAGCCTGGTCGTAGGTCCAGGGCGCAGAGCAGACGGCGAGATGCCAGCCCAGCAGCGGTGGTTCGTAGAGTCTGCGTTACTTATGGTGACTACGGTGCTGATGATTCTTTGGTGAGCACTAGGAGCATCCTTTTCTACGGTCCAACTTCCAGCCAGCCTGGAGGCAACCGTAACAACACCTTATAATAACACAGAGCGAGGCAACGCAGAGAGAGGAGTCTGAAGAAGAGGAGTCAGAGGAGGAAGGTGGCTTTGAGGAGGAGGAAGACCAAACACAGCAGGCATCCCGGGGGCTTTTTGTCACCTTTCAGGGACCCTTGGTGTTGTACATGGTTGGGTGGAGGAAGAGACCTTCAATGACATCAGTGAGGACAAGGAACGGGACATGGCTAGCTTGGTATCCAACCTTGTGACAATGGGGAGTTTGCGGTTGTGTAAATGGACTGTTTGCAGTTGTTTGCGGTGCGTTAAACGTGGAGTTTGGTCTGTCACTGTGAAGCGGGCATAACCCTTACACTACCTGATCGATACAAAATCATACCTGATGTTTTAAAGCACGTTATTCCAAACAATTTAGGAATGTTAGGTGATTTATGCCCTTTATGGATTAAAACCAGACTCTGCATCAACTATGTCATTTTACGTGGGAGTTTTGCCATGGGTCCCCCTCCGGCATGCCACAGTCCAGGTGTTACTACCCTTGAAACAACTTTTCCATCACTATTGTGGCCAGAAAGAGTCCCTGTGGGTTTTAAAATTTGCCTGTCTATTGAAGCCAATGGCGGATTGCCCGGGTAGCCCGTTCGCGAACGGAAATTTTTAAGTTTGCAACATCACTAATATCTGCTGCACAATGTACAATACTCTCTCCAGTGTGATGCTCACCACATGTATTTAGCACTGCTATGTCACTATCTGCTGCACAATGTACCATACTCTCTTCAATCTGCTGCTCACCACATGTATTTAGCACTGCTATATCACTATCTGCTGCACAAAGTACAATATTATCTCTAGTGTGATGCTTACCACTTGTATTTAGCACTGCTATATCACTATCTGCTGCACAATGTACAATACTCTCTCCAGTGTGATGCTCACCACTTGTATTTAGCACTGCTATGTCACTATATGCTGCACAATGTACAATACTCTTTTCAAACTGATGCTCACCATTTGTATTTAGCACTGCTATATCACTATCTGCTGCACAAAGTACAATATTATCTCTAGTGTGATGCTTACCACTTGTATTTAGCACTGCTATATCACTATCTGCTGCACAATGTACAATACTCTCTCCAGTGTGATGCTCACCACTTGTATTTAGCACTGCTATGTCACTATCTGCTGCACAATGTACAATACTCTCTTCAATCTGATGCTCACCATTTGTATTTAGCACTGCTATATCACTATCTGCTGCAAAAAGTACAATATTATCTCTAGTGTGATGCTTACCACTTGTATTTAGCACTGCAATGTCACTTTCTGCTGCACAATGTACAATATTATCTCCAGTGTGATGCTCACCACATGTATTTAGCACTGCTATGTCACTATCTGCTGCACAATGTACAATACTCTCTCCAGTGTGATGCTCACCACATGTTTTTAGCACTGCTATGCCACTATCTGCTGCAGAAGGTGCACTACTTTC
Organism: Bombina bombina; assembly: GCF_027579735.1. Lineage (NCBI taxonomy): Eukaryota > Metazoa > Chordata > Amphibia > Anura > Bombinatoridae > Bombina > Bombina bombina. The sequence continues at coordinate 801,621,770 of NC_069503.1, forward strand.
TCCAGTGTGATGCTTACCACATGTATTTAGCACTTCTATGTCGCTATCTACTGCACAAATTACAATACTCTCTCCAGTGTGATGGTCAACAAATTTATTTAGCACTGCTATGTCACTATCTACTGCACATATTACAATACTCTCTCCAGTGTGATGCTCACCAAATGTGTTTAGCACTACTATGTCACTATCTGCTGCGCAAGGTACAATACTTTCTCCAGTGTGATGTTTGCCACATTTATTTAGCACTGCTATGTCACTATCTACTGCACATTTTACAATACTCTCTCCAGTGTGTTGCTCACCTCATTTATTTAGCACTGCTGTGTCACTATCTGCTGCACAATGTACAATACACTCTCCAGTGTGGTGCTCACCACATTTATTTAGCACTACTATGTCCCTATCTACTGCACAATGTACAATACTCTCTCCAGTGTGATGCTCACCACTTGTATTTAGCACTGTTATGTCACTTTCTGCTGCACAAGTTACAATACTCTCTCCAGTATGCTGCTCACCACATGTATTTAGCACTGCTATGTGACTATCTGCTGCACAATGTACAATACTCTCTACAATCTGATGCTCATCACATGTATTTAGCACTGCTATGTCACTATCTGCTGCACAAGGTACAATACTCTCTCCAGTGTGATACTCACCACTTGTATTTAGCACTGCTATGTCACTATATGCTGCACAATGTACAATACTCTTTTCAAACTGATGCTCACCACTTGTATTTAGCACTGCTATTTCACTATCTGCTGCACAATGTACAATACTCTCTTCAATCTGATGCTCACCACTTGTATTTAGCACTGCTATATCAATATCTGCTGCACAAAGTACAATATTATCTCTAGTGTGATGCTTACCACTTGTATTTAGCACTGCTATGTCACTTTCTGCTGCACAATGTACAATATTATCTCCGGTGTGATGCTCACCACTTGTATTTATCACTGTTATGTCACTATCTGCTGCACAATGAACAATACTGTCTCCAGTGTGATGTTCACCACATGTTTTTAGCACTGCTATGTCACTATCTGCTGCACAAGGTACAATGCTTTTTCCAGTGTGATGTTTGCCACATTTATTTAGCACTGCTATGTCTCTATCTACTGCACATTTTACAATACTCTCTCCAGTGTGATGCTCACCTCATTTATTTAGCACTGCTGTGTCACTATCTGCTGCACAATGTACAATACACTCTCCAGTGTGGTGCTCACCACATTTATTTAACACTACTATGTCACTATCTACTGCACATTTTACAATACTCTCTCCAATGTGATGCTCACCACATTTATTTAGCACTGCTGTGTCCCTATCTGCTGCACAATGTACAATACACACTCCAGTGTGATGCTTACCACATTTATTTAGCACTGCTATGTCACTATCTACTGCACATTTTACAATACTCTCTCCAAAGTGATGCTCACCACATATATTTAGCACTGCTGTGTCACTATCTGCTGCACAATGTACAATGCACTCTCCAGTGTGATGCTCACCAAATTTATTTAGCACTACTATATAACTATCTACTGCACATTTTACAATACTCTCTCTAGTGTGATGCTCACCACATTTATGTAGCACTGCTATGTCACTATCTACTGAACATTTTACAATACTCTGTCCAGTGTGATGCTCATATTTATTTAGCACTGCTACATCTACTGCACATTTTACCATACTCAATGGAGAGAGTATTATAAAATGTGCAGTAGATGTAGCAGTGTTAAATAAATGTGGTGAGCATCACACTGGAGATTGAATTGTATATTGTGCAGCAGATAGTGACACAGCAGTGCTAAAAAAATGTGGTGAGCATCACATTGGATAGAATATTGTAAAGTGTGCAGTAAATAGTGACACAGCAGTGCAAAATAAATGTGGTGAGCATCACTTTGGAGAGAGTATTGTAAAATGTGCAGCAGATAGTGACATAACAGTGCTAAATAAATGTGGTGAGCATCACACTGGAGAGTGTATTGTACATTGTGCAGCAGATAGTGACATAGCAGTGCTAAATACATGTGGTGAGCATCACACTGGAGAGAGTATTGTAATATGTGCAGTAGATAGTGACATAGCAGTGCTAAATAAATGTGGAGCATCACACTGGAGATTGTATTGTAATATGTGCACTAGATAGTGACATAGCAGTGCTAAATACATTTGGTGAGCATCACACTGGAGAGAGTATTGTACCTTCTGCAGCAGATAGTGACATACCAGTTCTAAATACATGTGGTGAGCAGCAGATTGTAGAGAGTATTGTACCTTGTGCAGCAGATAGTGACATAGCAGTGCTACATACATGCGGTGAGCAGCAGATTTAAGGAATTATTGTACATTGTGTAGCAGATAGTGACATAGCAGTGCTAAATACATGTGGTGAGCAGCAGATTATGTGCAGCAGATAGTGACATAACAGTGCTAAATACATGTGGTGAGCAGCAGATTGAATGAGAGAACATCACCTCCTATTTAAACTGAGAAAACAAAGCACTTAGATGAATTTTAAAACGTCTGAGTGATTTACATAATTTATTAAACTCTGCATACAGCTTTGATGTTTATTTGTTATAACACATATGTGTGTGTGGGGGGGGGGCTGCATGTGGCTGTGTGTGTGTTTGTGTGGGCTGTGTGTGCTCTGTGTGGGCTGTGTGTGGGCTGTGTGGGGTGTGTGTGTGGGCTGTGTGTGTGTGTGGGCTGTGTGTGTGTGGGGGCTGTGTGTGGGCTGTTGGTGTGTGGGGGCTGTGTGTAAGCTGTGTGTGTGTGGGCTGTGTGTGTGTGTGGGCTGTGTGTGGGGGGGGGCTGTGTGTGTGTGTGGGCTGTGTGTGGGGGGGGCTGTGTGTGTGGGGGGGCTGTGTGTGTGTTTGTGTGTGTGGGCTGTGTGTGGGGGCTGTGTGTGTGGTGTGTGGGCGGGCTGTGTGGGGGGGGGTGCTGTGTGTGTGTGGGCTGTGTGTGTATATATATCTGTGCACCTGTGTATGTGTCTGAGTGTGTGGATGTATGCGTATATAAGTATCTCTGTGTGTGTATTATATGTGTGTGTTTGTGTGGTGCAGTGCATTGCCCCATTTCTTTTAAGTATTTTTTGTTCTGGGTAGAGGCCCCGCGCTGTCATTCTGCCTAGGGACCTGCACTTGCTAGGGCCGGCCCTGGCGTCTCTGTAATGTTCTTCTTTTTATAAGAAAACACATAAAAATAAGGCCCAGTCAACTCAACTGTTCCTAATTGTCAGCATATTTCTTCATTATATACATAAACAGTTGTACAAATGGTATATTGCAATATATACAATGTTATAGTGCTCCACATTAGTGGATTTATATGTTTTTTTAATATATAAAATGTTGTGCATTACCTTAAATATTTTTTTTTCTATTTTTTTTTTTTTTTCATTTTAAAAGCTTTGGGGCGGAGATTGGGCGGGGCTAGTGGGCGGAGATTGGGCGGGACAGGGGGCAGAGATTGTGCGGTGGTTGGGGGCGGAGATTTGCGTTGGTTGGGGGCGGAGATTGGGCAGTGTTGGGGTGGGGAGAAAGGGTGCCCCATTTTGTCATCCTGCCTTGGGCCCCGCTATGGCTAGGGCCGGCCCTATCTAACAGTGTGCTACTGGAGCATTGTACTGCGCTCTAACCTGATCCCTTTTAGATGCACTATAGGGAGCAGACAGTGTATATATAAATAAGCTGTCACTCAAGGTATTCTGAGTCCCGGTAACCATGGTTACAAACCGATGTACACAAACGGTAGCCGGTGGCTTACGGGCAGGTCCTGGCTGGAAGAATGAGCAACTCTAATGTAAAGGTGTAAATAAGCTGTCACTCAAGGTATTCTGATTCCCGGTATTGTAAAGTGTGCAGTAAATAGTGACATAGCAGTGCTAAATAAATGTGGTGAGCATCACTTTGGAGAGAGTATTGTAAAATGTGCAGTAGATAGTGACATAACAGTGCTAAATAAATGTGGTAAGCATCACACTGGAGAGTGTATTGTACATTGTGCAGCAGATAGTGACATAGCAGTGCTAAATACATGTGGTGAACATCACACTGGAGAGAGTATTGTAATATGTGCAGTAGATAGTGACATAACAGTGCCTTATAAATGTGGAGCACCACACTGGAGAGAGTATTGTAATATGTGCAGTAGATAGTTACATAGCAGTGCTAAATACATGTGGTGAGCATCAGATTGAAGAGAGTATTGTACCTTGTGCAGCAGATAGTGACATAGCAGTGCTAAATACATGTGGTGAGCATCACACTGTAGAGAGTATTGTACCTTCTGCAGCAGATAGTGACATAGCAGTGGTAAATACATGTGGTGAGCAGCAGATTGTAGAGAGTATTGTACCTTGTGCAGCAGATAGTGACATAGCAGTGCTAAATACATGCGGTGAGCAGCAGATTGAAGGGATTATTGTACATTGTGTAGCAGATAGTGACATAGCAGTGCTAAATACATGTGGTGAGCAGCACATTATGTGCAGATAGTGACATAGCAGTGCTAAATACAAGTGGTGGGCAGCAGATTATGTGCAGCAGATAGTGACATAATAGTGCTAAATACATGTGGTGAGCAGCAGATTGAATGAGAGAACATCACCTCCTATTTAAACTGAGAAAACAAAGCATGAATTTTAAAACGTCTGAGTGATTTACATAATTTATTAAACTCTGCGTACAGCTTTGATATTTATTTGTTATAACACATCTGCAGTACACACGTGTGTGTGTGTGTGGGCTGTGTGTGTGTGCGGCCTGTGTGTGTGGGCTCTGTGTGTGTGAGGGCGCTGTGTGTGTGCTGTGTGGGCGCTGTTTGTGTGCTGTGTGTGTGGGGGGGCTGTGTGTGGGCTGTGTGTGTGGGGGGCTGTGTGTGGGCTGTGTTTGTGGGGGGGCTGTGTGTGGGCTGCGTGTGTGGGGGGGGGCTGTGTGTGTGTGTGTGTGTGGGCTGTGTGTGGGCTGTGTGTGTGTGGGGGTGTGTGCGTGTGGGGGCTGTTTGTGTGTGTGTGTGTGTGTGTGTGTGTGGTGTGTGTGTGGGCTGGGTGTGTGTGTGGTGTGTGTGTGTGGGCTGTGTGTGTGTGTGTGTGGGCTGTGTGTTTGGGGGGGCTGTGTGGAGGATGTGTGTGGGCTGTGTGTGTGTGTGGGAGCTGTGTGTGTGTGGGGGGGGCTATGTGTGGGCTGTGTGTGTGGGGGTGGGGCTGTGTGTGTGTTTGGGCTGTGTGTGGGGTGTGTATGTGTGTGGGCTGTGTGTGTGTGGGGGGGGCTGTGTGTGTATGTGGGCTGTGTGTGTGTGGGGGGGGCTGTGTGTGTGGGGGCTGTGTGGGGGGGGCTGTGTGTGGTTTGTGTGTGGGGTCTGTGTGGGCGGGCTGTGTGTGTGCGGGCTGTGTGTGTGTGGGGGGGGGCTGTGTGTGTATATATCTGTGCACCTGTGTATGTGTCTGAGTGTGTGGATGTATGTGTATATAAGTATCTCTGTGTGTGTATTATATGTGTGTGTTTGTGTGGTACAGTGCATTGCCCCATTTCTTTTAAGTATTTTTTGTTCTGGGTAGAGGCCCCGCGCTGTCATTCTGCCTAGGGACTTGCACTTGCTAGGATGTCTCTGTAATGTTCTTGTTTCTATAAGAAAACACATAAAAATAAGGCCCAGTTCAACTCAACTGTTCCTAATTGTCAGCATAATTCTTCATTATATACATAAACAGTTGTGCAAATGGTATGTTGCAATATATACAATGTTATAGTGCTCCACATTAGTGGATTTATATGTTTTTTAATATATAAAATGTTGTGCATTACTTTAAATGATTTTTCCCTATTTTTTTTTTTTTTCATTTTAAAAGCTTTGGGGCAGAGATTGGGCGCGACTGGGGGCGGAGATTGTGCGGTGGTTGGGGGTGGAGATTGGGCAGGGTTGGGGCGGGGAGAAAGGGGGCCCCATTTTGTCATCCTGCCTTGGGCCCCGCTATGACTAGGGACAGCCCTGTCTAACAGAGAAGGTGCGCTAAACAGAAGAAACTGTGTGCTACTGGAGCATTGTACTGCGCTCTAACCTGATCCTTTTTAGCTGCACTATAGGGAGCAGACAGTGTATATATAAATAAGCTATCACTCAAGGTATTCTGAGTCCCGGTAACCATGGTGACAAACCGATGTACACAGACGGTAGCCAGTGGGTTACGGGCAGGTCCTGGCTGGAAGAATGAGCAGCTCTAATGTAAAGGTGGCTGTGTGGATAGGGCACATAAACAGGAGAGGTGAGTGGGGCTCAGAGAGGCATGCAGACACTGACAGCTTTGTGTGTTCATGCCCTTGTGTCAGTACATGAGATGTGTTTGTTCGCTGTTGTCAGTGACATAATATGACCTGTGCCAGTACTGCAGTATCTCTGACATAAAACAAATATGTGTCAGTGCAGAGACAGGTAAACATTCCCTGGTATCAGTGTCAGGTGAAATGTGCATATCGCCAGGTATCAGTGAAAGGAAAACTAGTGGCCCATTCTTTGTTGTCAGTGGAAAAGACCATCTCCTTCAAACCCTTGATGTCTGTCTGTGATAAGGTCTTGCTGTCAACCCCCTCATAGTTTTAATGATGTGTGTGTGTATGTATGAGATTATGTGTGAGAGATTATGTGTGTATAAAATTGTGTGTGTGTGTGTGTGTATATATGAATGAGATTGTGTGTGTGTGTGTGTGTGTGTATGTATGAGATAGTGTGTGTGTATGTAATGTATGAGATAGTGTGTATGTGTATATGAGATTGTATGTGTGCATGTTTGGGATTGTGTGTGTGTGTGTATGTATGTATTACATTGTGTTTGTGTGTGTGTATGCATGACATTGTATATGTATGAGATTGTGTGTGCATATGTATGAGATTGTGTGTGCGTGTGTATTTCTGCAATTGTAATAAATTACAAGCAATGCAAAAAACACTGTTTAAAAAATGTATTAACATCTATTGCGTGTGTGTGTGGGGGGGCACATTGTCTTAGACTTTGGAAACCTCTGCTCTAGAGTCATCTCATTTAAATATTTCGGCCAGTGGGCATACTTCAAGATGGCTTCTGACGACTAGTCTGAAGTTATCGATTACTTTAGAAAGACTCCATGAAGATCATCCTTTTTGACTAGGGTGGTTATCGCGACCACACTAACTTTTCCTCCCCATAAGCTTCAAAGATTAAACTGCGTGAAAGCCAAAGGTGTGTTAGGAATACTTTAAATTCCCATGTTCTTCACATAGAAGAAAATGTTCTTTATATATAAAAAATATATTTTCTTTAAATTTATATCTATCTATCTATCTATCTATCTATATATATATATATATATATATATTTTTTTTTTTTATTTTTTTTTTGGTAAAAAGAAAAAGAAGTGAGTGCAATCAGCGCTATATGGAAGCACTAGAGACTAGTATTTTTAGTGTTTACAAGTTCCCCTGTGGATGCTGCCCAAGATCAGGACAGGGAATGTCTGAGGTCCCCACCTCAGATAAACCACTGTCTAGAATGTGTACAAAAAATAGATGGATTTGATCAAGGGCGCATGGATATAGGAACTTAGATCACAATGGTATTAGGTGGTACTTTAGCCCCTTTATAAAATTATAAATTTGTTAATAATTATAACAATCTGAGAGTAGTACGTGGCTGTTGAGGCCAAATTAGCTTTGAGAATCTGTTGTTAATAAGTATATCTTAATATGATTTTCCTACAGTACATATGAACTAGATAGTGCTCATAACAAATAATAACAGGGTTAATACAGCTTAATTGTTAACATTTAACAAATGGTGTCTACGTCCCTTTAAGACAAACAAACCAAAGATGTTAATCTGTAGAATCTTATATTGATTATAGATCTGGTGTGCACCTGTGCACATATGGACCTAGATTTGGAGTTTGGCGATAGCCGTGAAAACCAGCGTTAGAGGCTCCTAACGCTGGTTTTAGGCTACCGCCGGTATTTGGAGTCACTCAAAATAGGGTCTAACGCTCACTTTTCAGCCGCGACTTTTCCATACCGCAGATCCCCTTACGTAAATTGCGTATCCTATCTTTTCAATGGGATCTTTCTAACTCCGGTATTTAGAGTCGTTTCTGAAGTGAGCGTTAGACATCTAACGACAAAACTCCAGCCGCAGGAAAAAAGTCAGTAGTTAAGAGCTTTCTGGGCTAACGCCGGTTTATAAAGCTCTTAACTACTGTACTCTAAAGTACACTAACACCCATAAACTTCCTATGTACCCCTAAACCGAGACCCCCCCACATCGCCGACACTCGAATAATTTTTTTTAACCCCTAATCTGCCGACCGCCACCTACGTTATCCTTATGTACCCCTAATCTGCTGCCCCTAACACCGCCGACCCCTGTATTATATTTATTAACCCCTAATCTGCCCCCCTCAACGTCGCCTCCACCTGCCTACACTTATTAACCCCTAATCTGCTGACCGCAAAGCACCGCCACCTACGTTATCCTTATGTACCCCTAATCTGCTGCCCCTAACACCGCCGACCCCTGTATTATATTTATTAACCCCTAATCTTCCCCCCTCAACGTCGCCTCCACCTGCCTACACTTATTAACCCCTAATCTGCCGAGCGGACCTGAGCGCTACTATAATAAAGTTATTAACCCCTAATCCGCCTCACTAACCCTATAATAAATAGTATTAACCCCTAATCTGCCCTCCCTAACATCGCCGACACCTAACTTCAATTATTAACCCCTAATCTGCAGACCGGAGCTCACCGCTATTCTAATAAATGTATTAACCCCTAAAGCTAAGTCTAACCCTAGCACTAACACCCCCCTAAGTTAAATATAATTTTAATCTAACAAAATTAATTATCTCTTATTAAATAAATTATTCCTATTTAAAGCTAAATACTTACTTGTAAAATAAATCCTAATATAGCTACTATATAAATTATAATTATATTATAGCTATTTTAGGATTAATATTTATTTTACAGGTAACTTTGTATTTATTTTAACCAGGTACAATATCTATTAAATAGTTAAGAACTATTTAATAGCTAAAATAGTTAAAATAATTACAAATTTACCTGTAAAAGAAATCCTAACCTAAGTTACAATTAAACCTAACACTATACTTTCAATAAATTAATTAAATAAACTACCTACAATTACCTACAATTAACCTAACACTACACTATCAATAAATTAATTAAATACAATTCCTACAAATAAATACAATTAAATAAACTTGCTAAAGTACAAAAAATAAAAAAGAACTAAGTTACAAAAAATAAAAACATATTTACAAACATAAGAAAAATATTACAACAATTTTAAACTAATTACACCTACTCTAAGCCCCCTAATAAAATAACAAAGCCCCCCAAAATAAAAAAAATGCCCTAGCCTATTCTAAATAACTAAAGTTCAAAGCTCTTTTACCTTACCAGCCCTGAACAGGGCCCTTTGCGGGGCATGCCCCAAGAAGTTCAGCTCTTTTGCCTGTAAAAGAAAAAATACAATACCCAAGCCCCCCAACATTACAACCCACCACCCACATACCCCTAATTTAACCCAAACCCCCCTTAAATAAACCTAACACTAAGCCCCTGAAGATCTTCCTACCTTATCTTCACCTCACCGGGTTCAACGATCTGTCCAGAAGAGCTCCTCCGATGTCCTGATCCAAGCCCAAGCGGGGGGCTGAAGAGGTCCATGATCCGGATGAAGTCTTCATCCAAGCGGGGGGCTGAAGAGGTCCATGATCCGGATGAAGTCTTCATCCAAGCGGGAGCTGAAGAGGTCCATGATCCGGATGAAGTCTTCTATCAACGGCATCTTCAATCTTCTTTCTTCCGGATCCATCTTACAGACCTCCGACGCAGAACATCCTGCTGGCCCGAGAGACTAACGACGAATGACGGTTCCTTTAAGGGACGTCATCCAAGATGGCGTCCCTCGAATTCCGATTGGCTGATAGGATTCTATCAGCCAATCGGAATTAAGGTAGGAATATTCTGATTGGCTGATGGAATCAGCCAATCAGAATCAAGTTCAATCCGATTGGCTGATCCAATCAGCCAATCAGATTGAGCTCGCATTCTATTGGCTGATCGGAACAGCCAATAGATTTGCAAGCTCAATCTGATTGGCTGATTGAATCAGCCAATCGGATTGAACTTGAATCTGATTGGCTGATTCCATCAGCCAATCAGAATATTCCTACCTTAATTCCGATTGGCTGATAGAATCCTATCAGCCAATCGGAATTCGAGGGACGCCATCTTGGATGACGTCCCTTAAAGGAACCGTCATTCGTCGTTAGTCCGTCGGGGCAGCAGGATGTTCCGCGTCGGAGGTCTGCAAGATGGATCCGCAAGAAAGAAGATTGAAGATGCCGTTGATAGAAGACTTCATCCGGATCATGGACCTCTTCAGCTCCCGCTTGGATGAAGACTTCATCCGGATCATGGACCTCTTCAGCCCCCCGCTTGGGCTTGGATCAGGACATCGGAGGAGCTCTTCTGGACAGATCGTTGAACCCGGTGAGGTGAAGATAAGGTAGGAAGATCTTCAGGGGCTTAGTGTTAGGTTTATTTAAGGGGGGTTTGGGTTAGATTAGGGGTATGTGGGTGGTGGGTTGTAATGTTGGGGGGCTTGGGTATTGTATTTTTTCTTTTACAGGCAAAAGAGCTGAACTTCTTGGGGCATGCCCCGCAAAGGGCCCTGTTCAGGGCTGGTAAGGTAAAAGAGCTTTGAACTTTAGTTATTTAGAATAGGCTAGGGCATTTTTTTATTTTGGGGGGCTTTGTTATTTTATTAGGGGGCTTAGAGTAGGTGTAATTAGTTTAAAATTGTTGTAATATTTTTCTTATGTTTGTAAATATTTTTTTATTTTTTTGTAACTTAGTTCTTTTTTATTTTTTGTACTTTAGCAAGTTTATTTAATTGTATTTATTTGTAGGAATTGTATTTAATTAATGTATTGATAGTGTAGTGTTAGGTTAATTGTAGGTAATTGTAGGTAGTTTATTTAATTAATTTATTGATAGCATAGTGTTAGGTTTAATTGTAACTTAGGTTAGGATTTCTTTTACAGGTAAATTTGTAATTATTTTAACTATTTTAGCTATTAAATAGTTCTTAACTATTTAATAGCTATTGTACCTGGTTAAAATAAATACAAAGTTACCTGTAAAATAAATATTAATCCTAAAATAGCTATAATATAATTATAATTTCTTCTGTTATGTGTGATCAGTCCACGGGTCATCATTACTTCTGGGATATAACTCCTCCCCAACAGGAAATGCAAGAGGATTCACCCAGCAGAGCTGCATATAGCTCCTCCCCTCTACGTCAGTCCCAGTCATTCTCTTGCACCCAACGACTAGATAGGATGTGTGAGAGGACTATGGTGATTATACTTAGTTTTTATGACTTCAATCAAAAGTTTGTTATTTTACGATAGCACCGGAGCGTGTTATTACTTCTCTGGCAGAGTTTGAGGAAGAATCTGCCAGAGTTTTTTACTATGATTTTATCCGGAGTTGTTAAGATCATATTGCTGTTCTCGGCCATCTGAGGGAGGTAAAGGCTTCAGATCAGGGGACAGCGGGCAGATGAATCTGCATTGAGGTATGTAGCAGTTTTTATTTTCTGAATGGAATTGATGAGAAAATCCTGCCATACCGTTAAAATGACATGTATGTATACACTTCAGTATTCTGGGGATGGTATTTCACCGGAACTACTCTGTTAAAGGTCACTAATCCTTTTAATAACTATTTATCATGTTAAACGTTTTTGCTGGAATGTAGAATCGTTTACATTGCTGAGGTACTGTGTGAATAAATATTTGGGCATTATTTTCCACTTGGCAGCCTTTTTTACTTTTATTTGTGACAGTTTCGTTTCTCTTCACTGCTGTGTGGGAGAGGGAGGGGCCGTTTTTGGCGCTCTTTGCTACGCATCAAAAAATTCCAGTCAGTTACTTTTATATTTCCTGCATGATCCGGTTCATCTCTGACAGATCTCAGGGGTCTTCAAACTTCTTTGAAGGGAGGTAAATTCTCTCAGCAGAGCTGTGAGAATTCTTATAGTGACTGTGAATAAAAACGTTGCTTTACATTTTTTATGTCAAATTTAATTAGTGTTATTTTACTAATGGGAACAAGCCTTTGCTAAAAGTTGTGTTGTTTTAAGGTTTGATGCTATAACTGTTTTTCAGTTCATTATTTCAACTGTCATTTAATCGTTTAGTACCTCTTTGAGGCACAGTACGTTTTTGCTAAAAAAGATTATAACCAAGTTGTAAGTTTTTTTGCTAGTGTGTTAAACATGTCTGACTCAGAGGAAGATATCTGTGTCATTTGTTCCAATGCCAAGGTGGAGCCCAATAGAAATTTATGTACTAACTGTATTGATGCTACTTTAAATAAAAGTCAATCTGTACAATGTGAACAAATTTCACCAAACAGCGAGGGGAGAGTTATGCCGACTAACTCGCCTCACGCGGCAGTACCTGCATCTCCCGCCCGGGAGGTGCGTGATATTATGGCGCCTAGTACATCTGGGCGGCCATTACAGATAACATTACAAGATATGGCTACTGTTATGACTGAAGTTTTGTCTAAATTACCAGAACTAAGAGGCAAGCGTGATCACTCTGGGGTGAGAACAGAGTGCGCTGACAATACTAGGGCCATGTCTGATACTGCGTCACAGCTCGCAGAGCATGAGGACGGAGAGCTTCATTCTGTGGGTGACGGTTCTGATCCAAACAGATTGGATTCAGATATTTCAAATTTTAAATTTAAATTGGAAAACCTCCGTGTATTACTAGGGGAGGTCTTAGCAGCTCTTAATGATTGTAACACCGTTGCAATACCAGAGAAACTGTGTAGGTTGGATAAATACTTTGCGGTACCGGCGAGTACTGACGTTTTTCCTATACCTAAGAGACTAACTGAAATTGTTACTAAGGAGTGGGATAGACCCGGTGTGCCGTTCTCACCCCCTCCAATATTTAGAAAGATGTTTCCAATAGACGCCACCACTCGGGACTTATGGCAAACGGTCCCTAAGGTGGAGGGAGCAGTTTCTACTTTAGCTAAGCGTACCACTATCCCGGTGGAGGATAGCTGTGCTTTTTCAGATCCAATGGATAAAAAATTAGAGGGTTACCTTAAGAAAATGTTTGTTCAACAAGGTTTTATATTGCAACCCCTTGCATGTATCGCGCCGATTACGGCTGCGGCAGCATTTTGGATTGAGTCTCTGGAAGAGAACCTTAGTTCATCTACGCTAGACGACATTACGGACAGGCTTAGAGTCCTTAAACTAGCTAATTCTTTCATTTCGGAGGCCGTAGTACATTTAACCAAACTTACGGCTAAGAACTCAGGATTCGCCATACAGGCACGTAGGGCGCTGTGGCTAAAATCCTGGTCAGCCGATGTTACTTCTAAGTCCAAATTACTTAATATACCTTTCAAGGGGCAGTCTTTATTTGGGCCCGGTTTGAAAGAAATTATCGCTGACATTACAGGAGGTAAGGGCCACGCCCTACCTCAAGACAAAGCCAAAGCTAAGGCTAGACAGTCTAATTTTCGTCCCTTTCGGAATTTCAAAACAGGAGCAGCATCAACCTCCACTGCACCAAAACAGGAGGGAGCTGTTGCTCGTTACAGGCAAGGCTGGAAGCCTAACCAGTCCTGGAACAAGAGCAAGCAGGCCAGGAAACCTGCTGCTGCCCCAAAGACAGCATGAATCGAGAGCCCCCGATCCGGGACCGGATCTAGTGGGGGGCAGACTTTCTCTCTTCGCCCAGGCCTGGGCAAGAGATGTTCAGGATCCCTGGGCACTAGAGATCATATCTCAGGGATACCTTCTAGACTTCAAATTATCTCCCCCAAGAGGGAAATTTCATCTGTCAAGGTTGTCAACAAACCAGATAAAGAAAGAGGCGTTTCTACGCTGTGTACAAGATCTGTTATTAATGGGAGTGATCCATCCGGTTCCGCGGTCGGAACAAGGACAAGGGTTCTACTCAAACCTGTTTGTGGTTCCCAAAAAAGAGGGAACTTTCAGGCCAATCTTAGATTTAAAGATTCTAAACAAATTCCTAAGAGTTCCATCCTTCAAAATGGAAACTATTCGGACAATCTTACCCATGATCCAAAAGGGTCAGTACATGACCACAGTGGATTTAAAAGATGCTTACCTTCACATACCGATCCACAAAGATCATCACCGGTATCTAAGGTTTGCCTTCTTAGACAGGCACTACCAGTTTGTAGCTCTTCCATTCGGATTGGCTACGGCTCCAAGAATCTTCACAAAGGTTCTGGGTGCCCTTCTGGCGGTACTAAGACCGCGAGGGATTTCGGTAGCTCCGTACCTAGACGACATTCTAATACAAGCTTCAAGCTTTCAGACTGCCAAGTCTCATACAGAGTTAGTTCTGGCATTTCTAAGGTCGCATGGATGGAAAGTGAACGAAAAGAAGAGTTCTCTTTTTCCTCTCACAAGAGTTCCATTCTTGGGGACTCTTATAGATTCTGTAGAAATGAAGATTTACCTGACAGAAGACAGGTTAACAAAGCTTCAAAATGCATGCCGTGTCCTTCATTCCATTCAACACCCGTCAGTAGCTCAATGCATGGAGGTGATCGGCTTAATGGTAGCGGCAATGGACATAGTACCTTTTGCACGCCTACACCTCAGACCGCTGCAATTGTGCATGCTAAGTCAGTGGAATGGGGATTACTCAGATTTGTCCCCTACTCTGAATCTGAATCAAGAGACCAGAAATTCTCTTCTATGGTGGCTTTATCGGCCACACCTGTCCAGGGGGATGCCATTCAGCAGGCCAGACTGGACAATTGTAACAACAGACGCCAGCCTACTAGGTTGGGGCGCTGTCTGGAATTCTCTGAAGGCTCAGGGACTATGGAATCAGGAGGAGGTTCTCCTTCCAATAAACATTCTGGAATTGAGAGCAGTTCTCAATGCCCTTCTGGCTTGGCCCCAATTAACAACTCGGGGGTTCATCAGGTTTCAGTCGGACAACATCACGACTGTAGCTTACATCAACCATCAGGGAGGGACAAGAAGCTCCCTAGCAATGATGGAAGTATCAAAGATAATTCGCTGGGCAGAGTCTCACTCTTGCCACTTGTCAGCAATCCACATCCCGGGAGTGGAGAACTGGGAGGCGGATTTCTTGAGTCGACAGACTTTTCATCCGGGGGAGTGGGAACTTCATCCGGAGGTCTTTGCCCAAATACTTCGACGTTGGGGCAAACCAGAGATAGATCTCATGGCGTCTCGCCAGAACGCCAAACTTCCTCACTACGGGTCCAGATCCAGGGATCCGGGAGCGGTTCTGATAGATGCTTTGACAGCACCTTGGAACTTCGGGATGGCTTATGTGTTTCCACCCCTCCCGCTGCTTCCTCGATTGATTGCCAAAATCAAACAGGAGAGAGCATCAGTGATTCTAATAGCGCCTGCATGGCCACGCAGGACTTGGTATGCAGATCTAGTGGACATGTCATCCTGTCCGCCTTGGTCTCTACCTCTAAGACAGGACCTTCTGATACAGGGTCCATTCAGACATCAAAATCTAAATTCTCTGAAGCTGACTGCTTGGAAATTGAACGCTTGATTTTATCAAAACGTGGTTTTTCTGAGTCGGTTATTGATACCCTGATACAGGCTAGGAAGCCTGTTACCAGAAGGATTTACCATAAAATATGGCGTAAATACCTATACTGGTGCGAATCCAAAGGTTACTCCTGGAGTAAGGTTAGGATCGCTAGGATATTGTCTTTTCTTCAAGAAGGTTTAGAAAAGGGTTTATCAGCTAGTTCATTAAAGGGACAGATTTCAGCTCTGTCCATCTTGTTACACAGGCGTCTGTCAGAAAATCCAGACGTCCAGGCTTTTTGTCAGGCTTTAGCTAGGATCAAGCCTGTGTTTAAAGCTGTTGCTCCGCCATGGAGTTTAAACTTAGTTCTTAACGTTTTACAAGGTGTTCCGTTTGAACCCCTTCATTCCATTGATATAAAATTGTTATCTTGGAAAGTTCTGTTTTTAATGGCTATTTCCTCGGCTCGAAGAGTCTCTGAGTTATCAGCCTTACATTGTGATTCTCCTTATCTGATTTTTCACTCAGACAAGGTAGTTCTGCGTACTAAACCTGGGTTCTTACCTAAGGTAGTCACTAACAGGAATATCAATCAAGAGATTGTTGTTCCATCCTTGTGTCCAAATCCTTCTTCAAAGAAGGAACGTCTTCTACACAATCTGGATGTAGTTCGTGCCCTCAAGTTCTACTTGCAGGCAACTAAAGATTTTCGCCAAACTTCTTCCCTGTTTGTCGTTTATTCTGGACAGAGGAGAGGTCAAAAAGCTTCTGCTACCTCTCTCTCTTTTTGGCTTCGTAGCATAATACGTTTAGCCTATGAGACTGCTGGACAGCAGCCTCCTGAAAGAATTACAGCCCACTCCACTAGAGCTGTGGCTTCCACTTGGGCCTTTAAGAATGAGGCCTCTGTTGAACAGATTTGCAAGGCTGCAACTTGGTCTTCGCTTCATACTTTTTCCAAATTTTACAAATTTGACACTTTTGCTTCTTCGGAGGCTATTTTTGGGAGAAAGGTTCTTCAGGCAGTGGTTCCTTCTGTATAATGAGCCTGCCTATCCCTCCCGTCATCCGTGTACTTTTGCTTTGGTATTGGTATCCCAGAAGTAATGATGACCCGTGGACTGATCACACATAACAGAAGAAAACATAATTTATGCTTACCTGATAAATTCCTTTCTTCTGTTGTGTGATCAGTCCACGGCCCGCCCTGTTTTAAGGCAGGTAAATATTTTTTAAATTATACTCCAGTCACCACTTCACCCTTGGTTACTCCTTTCTCGTTGATTCTTGGTCGAATGACTGGGACTGACGTAGAGGGGAGGAGCTATATGCAGCTCTGCTGGGTGAATCCTCTTGCATTTCCTGTTGGGGAGGAGTTATATCCCAGAAGTAATGATGACCCGTGGACTGATCACACAACAGAAGAAAGGAATTTATCAGGTAAGCATAAATTATGTTTTATATTGTAGCTATATTAGGATTTATTTTACAGGTAAGTATTTAGCTTTAAATAGGAATAATTTATTTAATAAGAGATAATTAATTTCGTTAGATTTAAATTATATTTAATTTAGGGGGGTGTTAGTGTTAGGGTTAGACTTAGCTTTAGGGGTTAATACATTTATTAGAATAGCGGCGAGATTGGGTCGGCAGATTAGGGGTTAATAATTGAAGTTAGGTGTCGGCGATGTTAGGGAGGGCAGATTAGGGGTTAATACTATTTATTATAGGGTTAGTGAGGCGGATTAGGGGTTAATAACTTTATTATATTAGCGGTGCGGTCCGGTCCGCAGATTAGGGGTTAATAAGTGTAGACAGGTGGAGGCGATGTTGTGGGGGGCAGTTTAGGGGTTAATAAATATAATATAGGGGTCGGCGATGTTAGGGCAGCAGATTAGGGGTACATAGGGATAATGTAAGTAGCGGCGGTTTACGGAGCGGCAGATTAAGGGTTAATAATAATATGCAGGGGTCAGCGATAGCTGGGGTGGCAGATTAGGGGTTAATAAGTGTAAGGCTAGGGGTGTTTAGACTCGGGGTACATGTTAGGGTGTTAGGTGCAGACGTAGAAGTGTTTCCCCATAGCAAACAATGGGGCTGCTTTAAGAGCTGAACGCGGCTTTTTTGCAGGTGTTAGGTTTTTTTTCAGCTCAAACAGCCCCATTGTTTCCTATGGGGGAATCGTGCACGAGCACGTTTTTGAGGCTGGCCGCTTGCGTAAGCAACTCTGGTATCGAGAGTTGAAGCTGCGTTAAAAATGCTCTACGCTCCTTTTTTGGAGCCTAACGCAGCCTTTTTGTGGACTCTCAATACCAGAGTTATTTTTATGGTGCGGCCAGAAAAAAGCCGGCGTTAGTTTTTCGGGTCGTTACCGACAAAACTCCAAATCTAGCCGAGAGTGTCCTTAATATACACGTATGTTTCAAAATAGCAGCAATGTCAATATATATTTTCTTTTCCTTGATAACAAGTGGTAATTTCAGGCAAGATCCCGGCTAGTAAATAAAAAAAGTGCCCACTTACTAGAAATAACTTCAATCATATGAGGTAAGAAGGGATCATTGGTAAATATCCTGGATTCATCAGTCCGTCAGTGTACTTCAGTGATGCTTGGGTATGGTAGCTCCACTTTCTCTCTGTGTGTCCTAGGTGTCCCCAGAGGCAGGAGGCAGAGTATATATGGAGGGGGAAAGAAAGGGAACACAATAGTGCAATATCGTTTTGATAAAAATACACTTTATATTAAAAATAAAATCTGCTTACATTATTCAACCTCAATTGAATATGAGGTATCAGTTTTAGTGTTTGTTTTAAAAGATCTTTGCACATTCGTTTCCCAAATAACTTGTCCTTTCTAAAGAATGTTTGTAACAGTCCACACAGCAAGCCAAAGTACTAGAGTGCAGTTCCTCTAGTACTAAACTCTAGTACTTTGTAAGAATGTGCAAAGATCTTTTAAAACAAACGCTAAAACTAATACTAATTGGACACTGACACAAGTTTTGTTATTTCTGCTGTTTACCAAAATAAATTCAAGTTACAGTTAAATAATAATTATGGGCTTAAAGTGCAGTCTTTCAGCTTCAATTTGAGGTTATTCACATCCAAATTGGAGGAAGGGTTTAGGAATTACAGCTCTTTAATATGTAGCATGTGGGCTATTCCTTTGTTATTTCATCATCAATTAGGCAGGTAAAAGGTCTGGAGTTGATTCCAGGTGTGGCATTCGCATTTGGAAGCTGTTGCTTCGAACCCACAACATGTGTTCAAAGGAGCTCTCAAAGCAAGTGAAACAGGCCATCCTTAGGCTGCAAAAAAAAAAGAAATCCATCAGATAGCAGAAACATTAGGATTGGCCAAATCAAAAGTTTGGTACATTCGGAGAAATAAAGAACGCACTTGTGAGCTCTGCAACACAAAAAGGCCTGGACATCCACTGAAGACAACAGTGGTGGATGATCATACGATTCTAGTGAAGTATGGGATATACAATCCTACCAGGAGGGGCAAAGTTCCCCAAACCTCAAAATGCCTATAAATACACCCCTCACCACACCCACAATTCAGTTTAACGAATATCCAAGTAGTGGGGTGATAAAGAAAGGAGTAGAAAGCATCAACCAAGGAAATTTGGAATTAATTGTGCTTTATACAAAAAAATCATAACCACCATAAAAAAGGGTGGGCCTCATGGACTCTTGCCAATATGAAAGAAATGAATTTATCAGGTAAATTCTTACATAAATTATGTTTTCTTTCATGTAATTGGCAAGAGTCCATAAGCTAGTGACATATGGGATATCAATACCCAAGATGTGGAATTCCACGCAAGAGTCACTAGAGAGGGAGGGACAAAATAAAAAACAGCCATTTTCCGCTGAAAAAATAATCCACAACCCAAATTATAAGCTTATTCTTTAATGACAAGAAAAACGTAATACATCAGCAGAAGAATCAAACTGAAACAGCTGCCTGAAGAACTTTTCTACCAAAAACTGCTTCTGAAGAAGCAAATACATAAAAACGATAGAATTTAGTAAATGTATGCAAAGAGGACCAAGTTGCCGCTTTGCAAATCTGATCAACTGAAGCTTCATTCTTAAAAGCCCACAAAGTGCAGACTGATCTAGTAGAATGAGCTGTAATTCTCTGAGGCGGGGTCTTACCCGACTCCAAATAAGCTTGAAGAATCAAAAGCTTTAACCAAGAAGCCAAGGAAATAGCAGAAACCTTCTGACCTTTCCTAGGACCAGAAAATATAACAGACTAGAAGTCTTCCTGAAATCTTTTTTAACCTGAGACCATACTATATTGATCCAAAAGATTCACAATCGCATCGATTTGACTCTTTGGTTCCGCAACAAAAAGCAGAAGATCATCCGCAAATAGGGCCGTTTTAAATATTACCTTACCTATACTAATTCCAATCAGCAATTCTCTCAATTTAATAGCTAGGGGTTCCATTATCAGATCGAACAATAAGGGGGACATCGGGCAACCCTGACGGGTTCCTCTTGTCAATAGAAAAGAATCTGAAATACCATTATTTATCAATATGGAAGCTTTAATGTCTGAAAAGACATTTGTGATGAAATCTTTAAAATGTCCTACAAACCCAAACTTTCCAGAACCTGCAGCAAGAAGGGCCACTCCACCCTGTCGAAGGCCTTCTCTGCATCCAAGGATAGCAGGAAGGCCTCAGGCAGGGCAGAGCTGTCTCCCCCATCGACAGACTACATGTAGGATTTTCCTTATATAGGCCAATAACTTCATCAGAATTTTATAATCAAGGCCAAGCAGGGAAATAGGTCTATATGAGGTAATATCTGAGGGATCTTTGTTGGTCTTTGGAATTAAAATAATATTGGCTCTTTTAAAATTTTCAGATATCTAATAATTTGTTCTAAAATATGCATTGTACAAATCGGTCAGTACAGGGCCTATTTCTACCCGCATAATTTGGTAGAACTCAAGAGGTAAGTTATCCGGGCCTGGAGTTTTCCCTCTAGCTATAGAACTTATTGTTCTTTGAACTTCATTTTCAGTTATTGGCTGATTCAGGGCTTCACAATCTTTTTCTGAAACCTTAGGAAATTGGACCTTATCTAAGAACGTTTTAATATTTTCTGGGTCTGGACACTGAGAGGCATATAAATCAGTATAAAAACTATGAAATAATTGTGAGATTTGCTCTTGTTCTGTATACGTTATATCTTTTACTTTTAAAGCTGCCGCTGGTTTCCTCCTAGTTTGCCTCCTAAACATTGAGGCCATAAATTTACCTACTTTATTACCAAATTTTTAAAATCTGGCAGCATTTTTATATAGAAGTTCCTGTGCCTCTCCCATAAGAAATATCTCTCTTTCTTTCCTATACCGAAAATAATTATCTATTCTAAAAACAGTGTATATGCCTCCCTCACTTTATCTGACAGGATTTTATCCTTCCTTAGATTCTCCTTCTTTAATCTTGCCACATAGGTATTCATTTATGCTTTCAGATAGACTTTAGCAGTTTCCCAGAATAGTTGAACATTATCTCTACAATGATTATTAAATACTTTAGATTCTCCCCAAACAGTACTTAATTTTTTTTTAAATTTAGGAGAATCTCGTAGATATGTAGAGGGGAAAAAAAATTAAATGAAAGTTTCTTTTTCACTGCAAGTGTTAAAATCACCGGGGCATGATCCGACAGAGTAAAGTAAAAAATATATCTCAGCTTTAGGAAATCAAAAAAAATCAAAAAAAGATCTAACCTTGAAAGCGTATTATGTGTCTTTGAACAACACGTGTATTCCAGGCTATTAGGATTTAACAACCTCCATATATCAACCAAATTTAACGAGTTGTAGAGTAGGTTAAAAACATTTTTTTCAAAGTTCAGCTGAGAAGGTTTATATTTAGCTTTGGTTTTATTGGCCCCCATTTTCCTTCTATCCAAATATGAGTTAGGGGTAACATTAAAGTCCCCTACCAATAATATCTTAACTTTGTGAAATTTAAAAAAAATTTTTACTAACAAATTCCAAAATCTTTCATTGGGATTATTTGGGCCATAGATGTTCACTAGCAAATATTCTTCATTTTGAGTAGAAAATCTGATAATTAAATAGCTTCCTTCTTTGTCTTTTAGGACATTTAGAATTTTATAGTTGAGTCTTGAATGGAATAAAATAATAACCCCTCTAGAAGATTTTATATAAGATGAAAAAAAGGACTCTCCCAGCCACCTAGCTCTAATCTTTCTATGTTCGTTGTCCGACAAGTGAGTTTCTTGTAAACAAGCTATATCGAAATCTCTTTTTCCTAAATAGTTTAAAACTGCCTTTCTTTTTATTGGGGAATGAATCCCCCCGACATTACATGTTAAAACTTTAACCATTTAACCAAATGGGGGGAGAGAGGAGAAGAGAGGAACGGAAATTGGGGGAAAAAGAAGAGAGGAAGAAGGAGAGGGAAGGGGAAGAGAAAGAAAGGGAAAAAAAAAGGGAACCCCACAGTGACAAAGTATTTTCTCTTTCCTCCTTCGATATTCTCCACTACTTTACTTATGTAATTATCTCCAACATGAAGAAGATAGTATAGTGCTAATACAAATTTTGTGTTGTACCTAAAACCATCGTGTTACATTTTTCTTCAACTAAGTGCTTTATAATAAATAATTCCATCACATCTTTTTCCACTCTGTTTCCCTTTTTGAAAAAACAAACAAAAAAAAACATATATGTGCATTACATAATACAGGTGAAACTCAAAAAATTAGACTATCATGCAAAAGTTCATTTATTTCACTAATGCAACTTAAAAGGTGAAACTAATATATGAGATAGACTCATTACATGCAAAGCAAGATAGTTCAAGCCATGATTTGTCATAAATGTGATGATTATGGCTTACAGCTCATGAAAACCCCAAATCCACAATCTCAGAAAATTTTAATATTGTGAAAAGGTGCAATATTCTAGACTCAAAGTGTCCCACGCTAATCAGCTAATTAAGCCATAACACCTGCAAAGGGTTCCTGAGCCTTTAAATGGTCTCTCAGTCTGATTCAGTAGGTGGGAACGACTGCTGACCTGACAGTTGTGCAGAAAACGATCATTGACACCCTCCATAAGGAGGGAAAGCCTCAAAAGGCAATTGCAAAAGAAGTTGGATGTTCCCAAAGTGCTGTATCAAAGCACATTAAGGAAAGTTATGTGGAAGGGAAAAGTGTGGAAGAAAAAGGTGCACAAGCAGCAGGGATGACCGAAGCCTGGAGAGGATTGTCAGGAAAAGGCCATTCAAAAGTGTTGGGGACTTTCACAAGGAGTGGACTGAGGCTGGAGTCAGTGCATGGAGTCAGTGCATCAAGAACCACCACACACAGACGGATCCTGGACATGGGCCTCAAATGTCGTATTCCTCTTGTCAAGCCACTCCTGAACAACAAACAACGTCAAAAGCATCTTACCTGGGCTAAAGAAAAACAGACCTGGTCTGTTGCTCAGTGGTCCAAAGTCCTCTTTTCTGATGAGAGCAAATTTTGCATCTCATTTGGAAACCAAGGACCCTGAGTATGGAGGAAGAATGGAGAGGCACACACTGCAAGATGCTTGAAGTCCAGTGTGGAGTTTCCACTGTCTGTGTTGATTTGGGGAGCCATGTCATCTGCTGGTGTTGGTCCACTGTGTTTCATTAAGTCCAGGGTCAACGCAGCCGTCTACCAGGAGATTTTGGAGCACTTCATGCTTCCTTCCGCAGACAAGCTCTATGGGGATGCTGACTTCATTTTCCAGCAGGACTTGGCACCTGCCCACACTGCCAAAAGCACCAAAACCTGGTTCAATGACCGTGGGACTGATGTACTTGATTGGCCAGCAAACTTGCTTGCCCTGAACCCCATAGAGAATCTATGGGGCATTGCCAAGAGAAAGATGAGAGACATGAGACCGAACAATGCAGAAGAGCTGAAGGCCGCTATTGAAGCATCCTGGTCTTCCATAACACCTCAGCAGTGCCACAGGCTGATAGCTTCCATGCCACGCCGCATTGAGGCAGTAATTGCTGCAAAAGAGGCCCAAACCAAGTACTGAGTACATACAGTATGCATGCTTATACTTTTCAGAGGTCTGATATTTTTCTATGTACAATCCTTGTTTTATTGATTGCATGTAATATTCTAATTTTTGGAGATTGTGGATTTGGGGTTTTCATGAGCTGTAAGCCATAATCATCACAATTATGACAAATCACGGCTTGAACTATCTTGCTTTGCATGTAATGAGTCTATCTCATATATTAGTTTCACCTTTTAAGTTGCATTAGTGAAATAAATGAACTTTTGAACGATATTCTAATTTTTCGAGTTTCACCTGTAAAACATTAAACCCATTTATATAAACAACCATAGTAAACCTATTTATGTACTATAAACATTTGTCCTTAAGTCCTATAATATACATAGAAACTATCAATATGGCGCAATATTCTCAATTGCTTCACTCCTATAAGTGTTTAAAACGTGAAAAAAAACAAAAAATAGTACTAATACATATATTGTATAATACCTATATCCATCGTGTTGCATTTTTTCTCAACTAAGTGCCTTATAATAAACAATTCCAAAATGGAAACAACATTACAACGCTAGACTAAAACTGTGCATAGTGCAGAATTTTGTGTAGTACCTATATTCATCATATTACAATTTTCTCAACCAAGTAGCTTATGAGAACAAAGCATTATAGTGCAGATGCAAATTTGTGTAATGCAACATATTGCAAAAAAAATTCTTTTTTC
Source organism: Bombina bombina (assembly GCF_027579735.1). NCBI lineage: Eukaryota > Metazoa > Chordata > Amphibia > Anura > Bombinatoridae > Bombina > Bombina bombina. The sequence continues at coordinate 801,646,243 of NC_069503.1, forward strand.
TTCTCTTTTTTTCAGCTAGATCCCTTACATTTAACACACCCATAAAAAAAAAAAAAATCTATCTATCCATCATATTACGTCTTCCTGAAATCTTTAGCAGCTTCAACATAATATTTCAAAGCTCTTACCACATCCAAAGAATGTAAGGATCTTTCCAAAAAAATCTTAGGATTAGGACACAAGGAAGGGACAACAATTTCTCTACTAATGTTGTTAGAATTCACAACCTTAGGTAAAAATTGAAATGAAGTCCGCAAAGCCGCCTTTTCCTGATGAAAAATCAGAAAAGGAGATTCACAAGAAAGAGCAGATAGCTCAGAAACTCTTCTAGCAGAAGAGATAGCCAAAAGGAACAACACTTTCCAAGAAAGTAGTTTAATGTCCAAAGAATGCATAGGCTCAAATGGAGGAGCCTGTAACGCCTTCAAAACCAAATTAAGACTCCAAGGAGGAGAAATTGATTTAATAACAGGCTTAATACGAACTAAAGCCTGTACAAAACAGTGAATATCAGGAAGTTTAGCAATCTTTCTGTGAAATAAAACAGAAAGAGCAGAGATATGTCCCTTCAAAGAACTTACAGACAAACCCTTATACAAAACATCCTGAAGAAACTGTAAAATTCTAGGAATTCTAAAGGAATGCCAAGAGAATTTATGAGAACACCATGAAATGTAAGTCTTCCAAACTCGATAATAAATCTTTCTAGAGACAGATTTACGAGCTTGCAACATAGTATTAATCACTGAGTCAGAGAAACCTCTATGACTTAGCACTAAGAGTTCAATTTCCAAACCTTCAAATTTAATGATTTGAGATCCTGATGGAAAAACGGACCTTGAGACAGTAGGTCCGGCCTTAATGGAAGTGGCCAAGCTGGGCAACTGGACATCCGAACAAGATCCGCATACCAAAACCTGTGTGGTCATGCTGGAGCCACCAGCAATACAAACCCATGATGATTTGGAGATCACTCTTGGAAGAAGAACTAGAGGTGGGAAAATGTAAGCAGGATGATAACACCAAGGAAGTGTCAGTGCATCAACTGCTTCCCTCTGAACATCCCTGGACCTGGACAGGTATCTGGTAAGTTTCTTGTTTAGATGAGAGGCCATCAGATCTATCTCTGGAAGACCCCACATCTGAACAATCTGAGAAAACACATCTGGATAGAGAGACCACTCCCCTGGATGTAAAGTCTGACAGCTGATATAATCCGCCTCCCAATTGTCTACACTTGGGATATGCACCGCAGAGATTAGACAGGAGCTGGATTCCGCCCAAGTAAGTTTCCGAGATACTTCTTTCATAGCTTGTGGACCGTGAGTCCCACCCTGATGATTGACATATGCCACAGTTGTGATATTGTCCGTCTGAAAGCAAATGAACGGTTCTCTCTTCAACAGAGGCCAAAACTGAAGAGCTCTGAGAATTGCACGTTCTAAAATGTTGATTGGTAATCTCGCCTCTTGAAATTTTCAAACCCCTTGCGCTGTCAGAGAACCCCAAACAACTCCCCAACCTGAAAGACTTGCATCTGTAGAGATCACAGTCCAGGTTGGCCGAACAAAGGAAGCCCCTTGAACTAAACGCTGGTGATTTAACCACCACGTCAGAGAGTGTCAAACATTGGGATTTAAGGATATTAATTGTTATATCTTTGTATAATCCCTGCACCATTGATTCAGCATAAAAAGCTGGAGAGGTCTCATGTGAAAATGAGCAAAAGGAATTGCGTCCGATGCTGCATTCATGAGTCCTAAAACTTCCATGCACATAGCCACTGAAGGGAATGACTGAGACTGAAGGTGCCAACAAGCTGCAACCAATTTCAAATGTCTCTTGTCTGTTAGAGACAGATTCATGGACACTGAATCTATCTGGAAACCTAAAAAGGTGACCCTTGTCTGAGGAATCAAGAAACTTTTGGGAAAATTGATCCTCCAACCATGTTTTTGAAGAAACAACCCTAGTTGTTTCGTGTGACATTCTGCAGAACGTAAAGACTGAGCTAGTACCAAGATATCGTCCAAATAAGGAAACACCGCAATACCCTGCTCTCTGATTACAGAGAGTAGGGCACCTAGAACCTTTGAAAAGATTCTTGGAGCTGTTGCTAGGCCAAATGGAAGAGCAACAAATTGGTAATGCTTGTCTAGAAAAGAGAATCTCAGGAACTGATAATGTTCTGGATGAATCGTAATATGAAGGTATGCATCCTGCAAGTCTATTGTAGACATATAATGTCCTTCCTGAACAAAAGGCAGAATAGTCCTTATAGTCACCATCTTGAAAGTTGGTACTCTTACATAATGATTCAAAATTTTCAGATCCAGGACTGGTCTGAATGAATTTTCCATCCTTTGGACAATGAATAGATTTGAATAAAATCCCAGACCTTGTTCCTGAAAAGGAACTGGCATGATTACCCCTGAAGACTCAAGGTCTGAAACACACTTCAGGAAAACCTGAGCTTTTAGTGGATTTGCTGGGATGCGTGAGAGAAAAAATCTTCTCACAGGAGGTCTTACTCTGAATCCTATTCGATACCCTTGAGAGACAAAGCTCTGAATCCATTGATTTTGGACAGAATATATCCAAATATCCTTGAAAAACCTTAACCTGCCCCCTACCAGCTGAGCTGGAATGAGGGCCGCACCTTCATGCGGACTAAGGGGCTGACTTTGGTTTTTTAAAAGGCTTGGATTTATTCCAATTTGAGGAAGGCTTCCAAATGGAAACAGATTCCTTGGGGGAAGGATTAGATTTTTGTTCCTTATTTTGACGAAAGGAACGAAAACGGTTAGAAGCCTTAGATTTACCCTTAGGTTTTTTATCCTGAGGCAGAAAAACTCCCTTTCCCCCAGTAACAGTTGAAATAATAGAATCCAACTGAGAACCAAATAAATTATTACCTTGGAAAGAAAGAGATAGTAATCTAGACTTAGATGTCAAATGAGCATTCCAAGATTTAAGCCACAAAGCTCTTCTAGCTAAAATAGCTAAAGACATGGATCTAACATCAATTTTGATAATATCAAAAATGGCATCACAAATAAAATGATTAGCATGTTGCAGTAAGCGAACAATGCTAGACATGTCAGGATCCAATTCTTGTTGCGCTAAATTCTCCAACCAAAAAGTTGATGCAGCCGCAACATCAGCCAAAGTAATTGCAGGCCTGAGAAGATGACCTGAATATAGATAGGCTTTCCTTAGATAAGATTCAAGTTTCCTATCTAAAGGATCTTTCAAAGAAGTACTATCTTCCGTAGGAATAATGGTACGTTTAGCAAGAGTAGAAATAGCGCCATCAACCTGGAGGATCTTTTCCTAAAACTCTATAGAAATTGCTGATAAAGGATACAATTTTTTAAACCTTGAAGAAGGAATTAAAGGAGTACCTGGCTTATTCCATTCCTTAGAAATCATATCAGAAATAGCATCAGGAGTGGAGTAACCACAGGAGGTTTAAAAACAGCATTTAAACGTTTACTAGTCTTAACATCAAGAGGACTGGCTTCCTCAATATCCAAAGTAATTAACACTTCTTTTAACCCCTTAACGACACATGTCGTACAGGGTACGTCGCACACAACCTGGTCTTTAAAGACCAGCGACGTACCCTGTACGACATCAGGGTTTAAAGCGGCTGGAAGCGATCCTGATCGCTTCCAGCCGCTTTCAAGGTATTGCTGTGATGCCTCAACATTGAGGCATCACTGCAATACCTTTTTTCCCAAACCGATGCAGAGAGAGCCACTCTGTGGCCCTCTCTGCACCGGTTGCGATGGGCCCGATCGTTGGTGGGTGGGAGCAGCTTCAGGGAGGCGGGTGGGCGGCCCATCGCTACCCGGCATCCGGTTCCTGAATGTGCAATGTGCACGCCGGGTGCCGGGAGCGTGCGGGGGCCTGCAGGGAGCGCGCGTGCGCGCGCATATGTGCGCGCGATCGCGTAACAGCCACTGCCACCAATGAATTTATGAATGGGAGAGAGGGAGAGGGAGGGGGGGGAGAGAGGGAGAGGGAGGGGGGGAAATAATTTTCAAAAGGATCTGGGAGGGGGAGAGGGAGGAGGGTATTAGGGGGGGCAGCTACACTACAGAAAACATTTAATTACATGAAAAAAAATAAAAATAAACATTTTTTGGAGGCAAATTGGGTACTGGCAGACAGCTGCCAGTACCCAAGATGGCAGCAAATAGGATGTGGGCAAGTGTTATAGAGCTGTTTGGGGGGGATCAGAGAGGTTAGGGGCTAAGGGGGGGGTCCATCACAGCTAAACATATATATTTTTTTAAAAAAAAATTCATAAAAAAAAAAAAAAAGCCTTTTATTTTAGTACTGGCAGAGTTTCTGCCAGTACTTAAGATGGCGGGGACAATTGTGGGGTGGGGGAGGGAAGAGAGATGTTTGGGAGGGATCAGGGGGTGGGATCTTTCAGGTGGGAGGCTGATCTCTACACTAAAGCTAAAATTAACCCTGCAAGCTCCCTACAAGCTATCTAATTAACCCCTGCACTGCTGGGCATAATACACGTGTGATGCGCAGCAGCATTTAGCAGCCTTCTAATTACCAAAAAGCAACACAAAAGCCATATATGTCTGCTATTTCTGAACAAAGGGGATCCCAGAGAAGCATTTACAACCATTTATGTCATAATTGCACAAGTTGTTTGTAAATAATTTCAGTGAGAAACCTAAAATTGTAAAAAAATTTAACATTTTTTTTTATTTGATCGCATTTGGCGGTGACATGGTGGCATGAAATATACCAAGATGGGCCTAGATCAATACTTGGGGTTGTCTACTACACTACACTAAAGCTAAAATTAACCCTAGAAGCTCCCTACATGCTCCCTAATTAACCCCTTCACTGCTGGGCATAATACATGTGTGGTGCGCAGAGGCATTTAGCGGCCTTCTAATTACCAAAAAGCAATGCCAAAGCCATATATGTCTGCTATTTATGAACAAAGGGGATCCCAGAGAAGCGTTTACAACCATTTATGCCATAATTGCACAAGTTGTTTGCAAATAATTTCAGTGAGAAACCTAAAGTTTGTGAAAAAAAATTATGAAAAAGTGAATTTTTTCTTTATTTGATCTCATTTGGCGGTGAAATGGTGGCATGAAATATACCAAAATGGGCCTAGATCATTACTTTGGGATGTCTTCTAAAAAAATATATATACATGTCAAGGGATATTCAGGGATTCCTGAAAAATATCAGTGTCCCAATGTAACTAGCGCTAATTTTGAAAAAAAGTGGTTTGGAAATAGCAAAGTGCTACTTGTACTTATTGCCCTATAACTTGCGAAAAACGCAAAGAACATGTAAATATTGGGTATTTCTAAACTCAGGACAAAATTTAGAAACTATTTAGCATGGGTGTTTTTTGGTGGTTGTAGATGTGTAACAGATTTTGGGGGTCAAAGTTAGAAAAAGTGTGTTTTTTTTCCATTTTTTCCTCATATTTTATAAATTGTTTTATAGTAAATTATAAGATATGATGAAAATAATGGTATCTTTAGAAAGTCCATTTAATGGCGAGAAAAACGGTATATAATATGTGTGGGTACAGTAAATGAGTAAGAGGAAAATTACAGCTAAACACAAACACCGCAGAAATGTAAAAATAGCCCTGGTCCTTAAGGGAAAGAAATTGAAAAATGGCTGTGTCCTTAAGGGGTTAACAAAGAACGAATATACTCCATTTTAAATAAATAAGTAGATTTGTCAGGGTCAATATCTGAGGAAGGATCTTCTGAATCAAATAGATCCTCATCAGAGGAGGATAATTCAGTATGTTGTCGGTCATTTGAAATTTCATCAACTTTATGAGAAGTTTTAAAAGACCTTTTACGTTTATTAGAAGGCGGGAATGCAGACAAATCCTTCTGAATAGAATCAGTAACAAATTCTTTAAAATTCATAGATATTTCATGTACATTTGAAGTTAAAGGAACTGCAACCGGCAATGTACTATTACTGATGGATATATTGCCTGCATGTAAAAGTTTATCATGACAACTATTACAAATGACATTCGGAGATATAATTTCCACAATCTTACAACAAATGCACTTAGCTTTGCTAGAACTGATGTCAGGCAGCAAAGTTCCCACAGATACTTCTGAGACAGGATACGTTTGTGACATCTTGCAAAATGTAAAGGAAAAAACAACATATAAAGCAAAATTATCAATTTCCTTATATGACAGTTTCAGGAATGGGAAAAAATGCAAATAGCATAGCCCTCTGACATAGAAAAAGGCAAGAGGCAAATAGCAATGGGATAATAAATTAATGAAAAAAATTGGCGCCAAGTATGACGCACAATGTGACTGAAATTTCTTTGGCGCCAACAACATCCGGAAATGACACACTTGTGTCACCAATGACGCAACCCTGTGTAGGGACTCGGCGTCAACTACGATGCCGGAAATGACGAACTTGCGCCAATGGACGTACTTTCACGTCAAAAAAGTCTTGCGCCAAGAATGATGCAATAAAGTCTAGCATTTGGCGCACCCGCGGGCCTAGTACTGCCCGCAATTTGCAAGAAAAATATAGTGAATCTGAAAAAAAGACTAAACCCCAGGGTTTAAGCTTGGCATTGATGTCTGTTGCTATCAGACGAAAGGCTTTTGTTGGTCTTGTAAACGTATTTGCAGGTAATGTTGTGGCAGAATTATAAAATAATATATTGTGGGCTAGATTACAGATGTGCACATAAAGAATAAGCATTATAATTAAAAAATATTTATATAAATAATAATACAATTTTTATTATAAGGGTTAAAAGATATATGGTATATGACAAGACATTTGAATGGAAAGTGCGATCCTCCCCTTCCCAAAAACTTCGCATTTGAATAAAAAAACACTACAATCAAAAATCCAGTGAGTGCAGACTTGTTTTGAATATTTTATAATGTTGTTGGCTCCGTTCACCCTGGTTAGCTGCAGAGGAGGTGAGAGTGCTTTTACCTAATGTTTTGCATATATTTACATACACTTTGAACACACGTTGAACTCAAATACCTTAAAACAAGAAAAATTATTTTTATTATACAATTTTAATATTTCGTAATGAGTTTTACTGTGCATTTACTGTAAATATTTGACATTACAATGTTCTTCACATAGTAAAACATGTTCTCCATTAAAGTCTATGGGGAGAAAAAAGTTAACATGGTTGCAATATCTGACGTCAGCGTGCGTTGCGTTTTGCTCGTGCCCAAACAGTTTGTTGCAAGAGTATTTAAAGGAGCATGGAACTCAAATTAAACTTTCATAATTTAGATAGAGCATAAGATAAAAAAAGTACTGCTATCACATTTACTTGTTACTCTCAGTATCCTTTGTTCATCTGTAGCTTCTTTCCATAGAAAGTGTTAATGCTCTTAAAGGGACATGAAAGCCAAAATTTCTATTTCATGATTCAGATAGACCATTCAATTGTTAACAACTTTTTAATGCACTATTATTAGCAATTTGTCTTCATTCTCTTGGTATATTTTGTTTCAGGGACTTATGCTCAGGAGGGTGGACATATAAGGAACACTATATGGGTGCAGTTTTGCATGAACATTACCCATTTGCAAGGGAACTAGATAGCAGCACTATTTATTGCCATATAGTGCTCAAGACGCCTACCTAGGTATCTCTTCAACAAAGAAATGCCATGAGAACAAAGGAAATTTGATAAAAGAAGTATCACAATAATGTATATGATTCTTACAAAACTGTTGTCATATAGTGATCCAGGCACATGCACGCTCCTGAGCTTACATTCAGGCTTTTCAACAAAAGACACCAAGAGAACGAAGAAAATGTGATAATAAAATTAAATTAGACAGTTGTTTAAAATGTCATGCTCTATCTGAATCACGAAAGAAAAATGCTGGGTTTCATGTCCCTTAAATACAAGATACATTCTAATATAATGATTTGCCAAGGTCATGCTTTATTTTCATGTCTATTTACTGCAAATCTCAAGCACAGTAAAGTTTGCAAGAACAAGTTTACCGGCTTGATACTTTGTAGGCTTTTATTTATGATGAACAGTTTTGTGAAGCATCATTAAAATGACACCAAATTACCTGTTATTGGTTTATACTTTTAAGAAATAGATTGATTTATAGTATGAATTGTTCAGCTACTCAAGAAAATGGAATATTATGATTCCCATATGAATTTGTCCTTCAGTGACAGGCGCACAACTTCATAAACATCTTAAATTATTATGTTTAATGGAAGATATTTAAAAATTGTAAATGCATTTGATTGAGTTGGCGTATTCTCCTTATTCTTTAATAGTTTTTTTTCCTAACATAATGGTATGAAGTTTTTACTGACTAATTTATTTATATTTAATTTTTTTCTTTCATGATTCAGATAGAGCAGGCAATTTTAAGCAACTTTCTAATTTACTCCTATTATCAATTTTTCTTTATTCTCTTGGTATCTTTATTTGAAAAAGAAGGAATCTAATCTTAGGAGCCGGCCGATTTTTCGTTCAGCACCCTGGGTAGTGCTTGCTGATTGGTGGCTACATTTAACCACCAATCAGGAAGCACTACACAGGTACTGAACCAAAAATGGTACGGCTACTAAGCTTAGATTGCTGCTTTTCAAATAAACATAGCATGAGAACAAAGAAAAATTAATAATAGGAGTAAATTAGAAAGTTTCTTAAAATTATATATATATTGCTGCTTCTCTACTTGTTGAACTTTCAACCACTATGTCATATAGGTAACATATATTTTCTATGGCCTAGATTTGGAGTTTGGCGGTAGCCGTGAAAACCAGCGTTAGAGGCTCCTAACGCTGGTTTTAGGCTACCGCCGGTATTTGGAGTCACTCAAAAAAGGGTCTAACGCTCACTTTTCAGCCGCGACTTTTCCATACCGCAGATCCCCTTACGTCATTTGCGTATCCTATTTTTTCAATGGGATCTTTCTAACTCCGGTATTTAGAGTCGTGTCTGAAGTGAGTATTAGAAATCTAACGACAAAACTCCAGCCGCAGAAAAAAGTCAGTAGTTAAGAGCTTTCTGGGCTAACGCCGGTTCATAAAGCTCTTAACTACTGTGCTCTAAAGTACACTAACACCCATAAGCTACCTATGTACCCCTAAACCGAGGTCCCCCCACATCGCCGCCACTCGATTAAATTTTTTTAACCCCTAATCTGCCGACCGCCACCTACGTTATACTTATGTACCCCTAATCTGCTGCCCCTAACACCGCCGACAACCCTGTATTATATTTATTAACCCCTAACCTGCCCCCCACAACGTCGCCGCCAGCTACCTACAATAATTAACCCCTAATCTGCCGACCGCAAAGCGCCGCCACCTACATTATAGCTATGTACCCTTAATCTGCTGCCCCTAACACCGCCGACCCCTATATTATATTTATTAACCCCTAATCTGCCGCCCTCAACGTCGCCTCCATCTGCCTACACTTATTAACCCCTAATCTGCCGACCGTACCGCACCGCTATTATAATAAAGTTATTAACCCCTAATCCGCCTCACTAACCCTCTAATAAATAGTATTAACCCCTAATCTGCCCTCCCTAACATCGCCGACACCTAACTTCAAACATTAACCCCTAATCTGCCGACCGGAGCTCACCGCTATTCTAATAAATGTATTAACCCCTAAAGCTAAGTCTAACCCTAACACTAACACCCCCCTAAGTTAAATATAATTTAAATCTAACAAAATTAATTAACTCTTATTAAATAAATTATTCCTATTTAAAGCTAAATACTTACCTGTAAAATAAATCCTAATATAGCTACAATATAAATTATAATTATATTATAGCTATTTTAGGATTTATATTTATTTTACAGGTAACTTTGTATTTATTTTAACCAGGTACAATAGCTATTAAATAGTTAAGAACTATTTAATAGCTACCTAGTTAAAATAATTACAAAATTACCTGTAAAATAAATCCTAACCTAAGTTACAATTAAACCTAACACTACACTATCAATAAATAAATTAAATAAAATACCTACAATTACCTACAATTAAACCTAACACTACACTATCAATAAATTAATTAAATACAATACCTACAAATAACTACAATGAAATAAACTAACTAAAGTACAAAGAATAAAAAAGAACTAAGTTACAAAAAATAAAAAAATATTTACAAACATAAGAAAAATATTACAACAATTTTAAACTAATTACACCTACTCTAAGCCCCCTAATAAAATAACAAAGCCCCCCAAAATAAAAAAAAATGCCCTACCCTATTCTAAATTACTAAAGTTCAAAGCTCTTTTACCTTACCAGCCCTGAACAGGGCCCTTTGCGGGGCATGCCCCAAGAAGTTCAGCTCTTTTGCCTGTAAAAAAAAACATACAATACCCCCCCCAACATTACAACCCACCACTCACATACCCCTAATCTAACCTAAACCCCCCTTAGATAAACCTAACACTAAGCCCCTGAAGATCTCCCTACCTTGAGTCGTCTTCACCCAGCAGAGCCAAATTCTTCATCCAAGCGGAGCAAGAAGAGGTCCTCCATCCGGTAGAAGTCTTCATCCAAGCGGGGCAGAAGAGGTCTTCCATCCGATTGAAGTCTTCATCCAAGAGGCATCTTCTATCGTCATCCATCCGGAGCGGAGCGGCAGCATCCTGAAGACCTCCGACGCGGAACATCCATCCTGGCCGACGACTGAACGACGAATGACGGTTCCTTTAAATGACGTCATCCAAGATGGCGTCCCTGGAATTCCGATTGGCTGATAGGATTCTATCAGCCAATCGGAATAAAGGTAGGAAAAATCTGATTGGCTGATTGAATCAGCCAATCAGATTGAGCTCGCATTCTATTGGCTGATCGGAACAGCCAATAGAATGCGATCTCAATCTGATTGGCTGATTGGATCAGCCAATCGGATTGAACTTGATTCTGATTGGCTGATTCCATCAGCCAATCAGAATATTCCTACCTTAATTCCGATTGGCTGATAGAATCCTATCAGCCAATTCCGGCTGGAATCTTGGATGACGTCATTTAAAGGAACCGTCATTCGTCGTTCAGTCGTCGGCCAGGATGGATGTTCTGCGTCGGAGGTCTTCAGGATGCTGCCGCTCCGCTCCGGATGGATGACGATAGAAGATGCCTCTTGGATGAAGACTTTATTCGGATGGAAGACCTCTTCTGCCCCACTTGGATGAAGACTTCTACCGGATGGAGGACCTCTTCTTGCTCCGCTTGGATGAAGAATTTGGCTCGGCTGGGTGAAGACGACTCAAGGTAGGGAGATCTTCAGGGGCTTAGTGTTAGGTTTATTTAAGGGGGGTTTGGGTTAGATTAGGGGTATGTGGGTGGTGGGTTATAATGTTGGGGGGGGCATTGTATGTTTTTTTTTACAGGCAAAAGAGCTGAACTTCTTGGGGCATGCCCCGCAAAGGGCCCTGTTCAGGGCTGGTAAGGTAAAAGAGCTTTGAACTTTAGTAATTTAGAATAGGGTAGGGCATTTTTTTATTTTGGGGGGCTTTGTTATTTTATTAGGGGGCTTAGAGTAGGTGTAATTAGTTTAAAATTGTTGTAATATATTTCTAATGTTTGTAAATATTTTTTTATTTTTTGTAACTTAGTTCTTTTTTATTTTTTGTACTTTAGTTAGTTTATTTCATTGTATTTATTTGTAGGAATTGTATTTAATTTATTTATTGATAGTGTAGTGTTAGGTTTAATTGTAGATAATTATAGGTATTTTATTTAATTAATTTATTGATAGTGTAGTGTTAGGTTTAATTGTAACTTAGGTTAGGATTTATTTTACAGGTAAATTTGTAATTATTTTAACTATTTTAGCTATTAAATAATTCTTAACTATTTAATAGCTATTGTACCTGGTTAAAATAATTACAAAGTTACCTGTAAAATAAATATTAATCCGAAAATAGCTATAATATAATTATAATTTATATTGTAGCTATATTAGGATTTATTTTACAGGTAAGTATTTAGCTTTAAATAGGAATAATTTATTTAATAAGAGTTAATTAATTTCGTTAGATTAAAATTATATTTAATTTAGGGGGGTGTTAGTGTTAGGGTTAGACTTAGCTTTAGGGGTTAATACATTTATTAGAATAGCGGTGAGCTCCAGTCGGCAGATTAGGGGTTAATAATTGAAGTTAGGTGTCGGCGATGTTAGGGAGGGCAGATTAGGGGTTAATACTATTTATTATAGGGTTAGTGAGGCGGATTAGGGGTTAATAACTTTATTATAGTAGCGCTCAGGTCCGGTCGGCAGATTAGGGGTTAATAAGTGTAGGCAGGTGGAGGCGACGTTGTGGGGGGCAGATTAGGGGTTAATAAATATAATATAGGGGTCGGCGGTGTTAGGGGCAGCAGATTAGGTGTACATAGGGATAATGTAAGTAGCGGCGGTTTACGGAGCGGCAGATTAGGGATTAAAAAAAATATGCAGGGGTCAGCGATAGCGGGGGCGGCAGAATAGGGGTTAATAAGTGTAAGGTTAGGGGTGTTTAGGCTCGGGGTACATGTTAGAGTGTTAGGTGCAGACGTAGGAAGTGTTTCCCCATAGCAAACAATGGGGCTGCGTTAGGAGCTGAACGTGGCTTTTTTGCAGGTGTTAGGTTTTTTTCAGCTCAAACAGCCCCATTGTTTCCTATGAGGGAATCATGCACGAGCACGTTTTTGAGGCTGGCCGCGTCCGTAAGCAACTCTGGTATCGAGAGTTGAAGCTGCGTTAAATATGCTCTACGCTCCTTTTTTGGAGCCTAACGCAGCCATTCTGTGGACTCTCAATACCAGAGTTATTTTAAAGGTGCGGCCAGAAAAAAGCCAGCGTTAGATACGCGGGTCGTTACCGACAAAACTCTAAATCTAGCCGAATGTGATTTCACATGTGATTATTAAACTAACCAATAGGGGAATAGTAGCCTATTTAATACTTGGCTGACATCCCCTCAGAAGACAATCTCCTATGAAATGAATGTCTTAGGCCAGCATGAAATTTGTCAGATTATAGGGGACCACAAACTCCCAGTGCATGTTTTCAGTGACTATTAAAAGTTACTATTTAAACTATTTTTTAAACTAACTTCAAAAGTTCTGTCTTTTCATTGATTTTAGTCCATTAGTTTGGGTTAGTCCCATTTGATTTGTAAGCTAGTGTAGCATCAGATAGATCTACAGCCCTTACTCCTCAATATAGTCATTAGAGGGACACTGAACCCAAATTTTTTCTTTTGTGATTCAAATAGAGCATGACATTTTAGGCAACTTTCTAATTTACTCCTATTATCAAATTTTCTTCATTATCTTGGTATCTTTTTTTTTTTTTTTTTTTTTTAAATATTTTTATTGTGGAAAAAAAAAAAGTACAGACAACAAAATACTGTTTAGGTTACAATTGTAGTAGATTCAATTACATGTGATCACTTTCAAATGATAAAGGTAGTTTCACTAATATACGTGACCAGTACTGTGATATAGTTTAGTTAATTCTGTCTGTAATTATAAAAATATGAGTGTCCACATTTTAAACAAGAACAAAACAAAAGCATCATGTATAAGAGAATAAGTAGATAACAACAAAGATTATGGAAAACATTTTGGTGATTCTTGGCTGATTCTCCTCTTTTTAGTCCCATTTAGAGGTAGTATGGACCACTCTTGGATCCGTACATTCAATATATAGAAAACATGTAGGGATAATTAAGAACGAACAAAACATCTATTAAACTATATAAAGGATAAACAAGCATTATAAGTGCCAACTGGACCATAAATGTATAGATTATTACGACTGTATGCTAATTTGTGTGTCCCTAAATTCAAAAACGGCATTGCTAAAAGATTGTGTGAGAGGGTGATCAGAATACATATAATTTTGCCAGTGTGGGAAAGGGGATACATAGTACTATGTGTGGGTGTTATTGAAAGGGTAGCAGTTTCTCTAGCGGTGAGGAGAGGTCTGCTTTAAATTTACTAAGGAGGGTCGGGCGATCATTTCGTTAAGACAGAGGACTGAATGGGAGGTGTCCCAGTGAAGTATGTGGGTAAGGGGGATGCTAGGGAGTGAGGGATGCCATTGGGAGTGTTTTCCCAGGAGATGTTATACTGTCAGCATTTTATGAAGAACGTCCAATATAAAATAAAATCATAAACATTACCATATGCATGATGATCAAGTATGCTGCCCCGTCTGCAACCTCAGCTGCCAGACGCAAGGCAGGGAAAAACACATGACAATGATATACCGTATCAAGCAATAACAACAAATAGAGGGATAGTTAGCAATGTTATGCAAAGCCATCATGCTCTGTGAGATTAGTGGGCTACGGGAGGATCTAAATTTACACAGTATTACAAGGACCTATAGAATATTAATGTTAAGGGCTAAACCATTAACTTCAAAGTAGCATTAGTCATTGGCAAAGCTCCAGTATTAAATTGTCCTCTACTGAGCAGTCCGTAAAGAAAGACATAATATTTGAGCCAAACAAGGGGTAGTAAAAACGGAGCTCCATAATAGAATACTACATGCCTGATATGTCTTCTCCTGTCTAGCCCTCTCCGGTCTTAGGTATATGGCTTCCTTTTTGGCTGCAGAGGCAGCTTCTATCAAATGATTTTAAGAGGGATCGCTGTATTTTCCATGTGAGAGATGAGTACTCTAGTGCAACCTGTCCCGTGGCTGATCCCAGGGGGAATAACCCGTAAGTGATGAGTTGGGGTGTAAGTGAACGGTGTGTCTGGGTGAGTTTTATTTGTGTATACCAGGGAGTCTCAATGTTGCCCTGTACCACCGAAGAGTAGGCTGTGCGGGATGTCTGTGCTGCGATGCTAGTGTCAGCATCAGAACTGTTATCCCCTTCAGGGTTAGTCATGACCAGCTTACCGGCACAGGGAGGGACAGAAGCAATTTTGGCCAGAGGCCTAGGAATATATGCTGCCCCTGTAGTCACGTCCATTTCCTCCAGCACTACCGGCAAGCTGTGGTCAGTCCGGTTAGTTTCCTTGCTGTGTGTGCTGCATTTGCTGTCCTGTGTAGCTTGGTGCAGGTCCCGCACCCTCGGTTGCATTAACAGAACTTTTGCAGGTGAAGTTTTCTCCTCCATTATTGTTCTTTTTCGGTCGCCATCTTTGGTTAGAGATATCGCAGAGGTCTGTGTTAAATCTCCTGCAGCAACTTGTTCCCTCAACGGCACTTTGCGTTCCACGCAGTCTAGTGGGGAAGATCGCTGGTATATTCTGAGGAGAAGGTTATCTAATCTACCAAACGCTGATCTAATTCCTGCTCTAATCTGGTCTCCCATGCAGTCGCCATTTTGAGGTGATCTGATGTGCTGCGATTTGGTGATAGAGGTCTGTGCCGCTATTAGTTGTGAGTTGCTTGTATTGTCCAACGTTGCTGAAAAGGTCAGTAAGGCAACGGCCTGTTGCCAGCACTGGTGACCCGGTGATTCCGGGGGGGGTTCGCTACCTATGTGTAGGCCTCCGCCCTAGGTCTTGAACTTCCGAACTGTGGCTCTATTATCATACGAACAGCTGTCCAGGATTGTAATATAGCCGCCTCTTACTTGGTAGCTGCTAACCATTCGGTTATGTGTGTAATATAGCTGTTATCGGCTCTAAAACCGGAGGATTAAAGAGATTTCAATTAGAGCCTGCAGTAGATGCGTCCTGTCAGGTACGCAGATTGGACACGCCCCTTATCTTGGTATCTTTATTTGAAATGCAAGAATGTAAGTTTAGATGCGGGCCAATTTTTGGTGAACAACCTGGATTGTTCTTACTGATTGGTGGATAAATTCATCCACCAATAAAAAGTGCTGTCCAGAGTTCTGAACCAATAAAAGAGCTTAGATGCCTTCTTTTTCAAATAAAGATAGCAAGAAAACAAAGAAAAATTGATAATAGGAGTAAATTAGAAAGTTGCTTAAAATTGCATGCTCTGTCTGAATCACACAAGAAAAAAGTTGGGTTCAGTGTCCCTTTAATACAATTAGATATAAGCCTGCTAAAAGAGGCGTAACTAGAAACCACAGGGCCCAGGTGCAAGAATCTAAGAAGCCCCCCCCCCCCAAAAAAAAAAAGGTGCATTTGATACATATCTTTTTTTTTTTTTTTTTTTTAACACAGAAAAAAATTGGGAATCAGATTACATGTCTGCAAAAGGAGGTACCCTGTGCCCACAGTCTGTAAGATGGTCTGACCCCCTATTACTGTATATAGTGACACTGTTTAACCCACCAGTACTGTATATACTGAGTTAGTCACACAGTCTGTAATCTGCCGGTGAGGTGACTGGCCTGACCCTACCCACCCCAGTACTTTATATAGTGACCACAGTAGTCTGTGACATGGTCCAGCCCCGTGGTACTGTACAGTGACACTGTTTACCCCCACCCCCCCATGCTGTAGTAACAAGGTCTGTAATTTGCTGGTTCCACAAACATATACACACACACACATAAACACCAATGGGTAAAACAGAAAGACTAACCCCTGTAGTTAGAGACAGAGACACTAGTGAAGCATCACGTCACACTCACATGATATCAGTGCAGGCAGTGGCAGGTCAACTTTTTTTTTAAGCTGGGCCCCCACCCTCAGGGGCCCGGTTGCAGTTGCGCCATCTGCACCCCCTGTAGTTCCGCCCCTGCCTGCTAGTCTGACATTCTAGTCATAACTAAAATGCAAATCTATTCCTTTCAGTTTATATTAGAAACATTTTTGCAACACACGTGTATTTGCATAAATGATTCAAGTAAAAGCTTTTTTTGTTGTTATAGTTTATCATTGAAACAGTAATAATTTTAACTAAAAAGGAAATTTATGCTTACCTGATAAATTGATTTCTTCTACGATACGACGAGTCCAAGGATTCATCCTTACTTGTGGGATATTATCCTCCTACTAACAGGAAGTGGCAAAGAGCACCACAGCAGAGCGGTCTATATAGCTCCTCCCTTGACTCCACCCCCCAGTCATTCGACCGAAGGTATAGGAAGAGAAAGGAAAAGCTAAAAAAGGTGCAGAGGTAACTGAAGTTTTAAAAATAAAATAAATTCTGTCTTAAAATGACAGGGCAGGCCGTGGACTCGTCGTATCGTAAAAGAAATCCATTTATCAGGTAAGCATAAATTTCCTTTTCTTCTACAAGATACGACGAGTCCACGGATTCATCCTTACTTGTGGGATACAATACCAGAGCAACAGGACACGGATGAACAGGAGGGACAAGACAGATACCTAAACGGAAGGCACCACTGCTTGAAGAACCTTTCCCCCAAAAATAGCCTCAGAAGAAGCAAAAGTATCAAGTTTGTAAAATATGGAAAAAGTATGAAGGGAGGACCAAGTCGCAACCTTACAAATCTGTTCAACAGAAGCATCGTTTTTAAAAGCCCATGTGGAAGCCACAGCTCTAGTGGAATGAGCCGTAATTTTTTCAGGAGGCTGCTATCCAGCAGTCTCGTATGATGCTTTTCAGCCAAAAAGAGAGAGAGGTAGCCGTAGCTTTTTTACCCCTACGCTTTCCAGAAAAAACAATGAATAGAGACGATGTTTGACGGAAATCTTTGGTCGCTTGTAAGTAAAACTTCAAGGCACGAACCACGTCCAAGTTATATAACAGACGTTCCTTCTTAGAAGAAGGATTAGGACACAAGGAAGGAACAACAATTTCCTGATTAATATTCTTATTTGAAACAACCTTAGGAAGGAATCCAGGTTTAGTACGCAAAACCACCTTATCAGAATGGAATATCAGATAAGGTGAATCACATTGTAACGCAGAAAGCTCAGAAACTCTTTGAGCAGAAGAGATAGCAACTAAAAACAAAACTTTCCAAGATAACAGCTTAATATCTATGGAATGCATGGGTTCAAACGGAACCCCTTGAAGAACATTAAGAACTAAATTCAAATTCCATGGCGGAGCAATAGGTTTAAACACAGGCTTGATTCTGTCATCCGCCAGACGCTTGTGTAGTAAAATTGACAAAGCAGAAATTTGTCCCTATAAGGAACTAGCTGATAATCCCTTCTCCAATCCTTCTTGGAGAAAGGACAAAATCCTAGGAATCCTAACCCTACTCCAGGAGTAGCCCTTGGATTTGCACCAATAAAGATAGTTGCGCCATATCTTATGGTAAATTTTTCTCGTGACAGACTTGCGAGCCTGAATCAAAGTATTAATGACTGACTCAGAGAATCCTCGCTTAGATAGAATCAAGCGTTCAATCTCAAGGCAGTCAGATGCAGAGAATTTAGATTTGATGTTGGAACAGACCTTGAATGAGAAGGTCCTGCCTCGATGGTAGTTTCCACGGAGGTAGTGACGACATTTCCACTAGATCCACATACCAAGTCCTGCATGGCCACGCAGGCGCTATTAGAATCACTGAAGCTCTCTCCTGCTTGATTCTTGCAATCACACAAAGCAGGAGAGGAAATGGTGGAAACACATAAGCCAGGTTGAACGACCAAGGTACTGCTAGAGCATCTATCAGTATAGCCTGGGGATCCCTTGACCTGGACCCATAACGTGGAAGCTTGGCATTCTGTCGAGATGCCATTATATCCAATTCCGGTATGCCCCATTGTTGAATCAATGATGCAAACACCTCCGGATGGAGTTCCCACTCCCCCGGATGAAAAGTCTGACGACTTAGAAAATCCGCTTCCCAGTTCTCTACTCCTGGGATATAGATTGCTGATAGATGGCAAGAGTGAGTCTCCGCCCATCGGATTATCTTTGATACCTCTATCATCGCTAGAGAACTGCTTGTTCCCCCCTGATGATTGATATATGCCACAGTCGTGATGTTGTCCGACTGGAATCTTATAAATTTGGCCAGAGCCAACTGAGGCCATACCTGAAGCGCGTTGAATATTGCTCTCAGT
Organism: Bombina bombina; assembly: GCF_027579735.1. Classification (NCBI taxonomy): domain Eukaryota; kingdom Metazoa; phylum Chordata; class Amphibia; order Anura; family Bombinatoridae; genus Bombina; species Bombina bombina. The sequence continues at coordinate 801,665,186 of NC_069503.1, forward strand.
TGCAGAATATTGATTGGTAATTGAGACTCCATCGTAGTCCAAGAACCCTGAGCCTTCAGGGAATTCCAGACTGCACCCCAGCCCAAGAGGCTGGCGTCCGTTGTCACTATAATGCATGATGGCATGCGGAAGCACATTCCCTGGAACAGATGATCCTGTGATAACCACCAAAGAAGAGAGTCTCTGGTCTCTTGATCCAGATTTATCTGAGGAAATACATTTGCATAATCCCCATTCAACTGCCTGAGCATGCACAGTTGCAGTGGCCTGGGATGGAAGTGAGCAAATGGGATGATGTCCATTGCTGCTACCATTAATCCAATGACCTCCATACAGTGAGCCACTGATGGCCGAGGAATGGACTGAAGAGCTTGGCAAGTATTTAGAATCTTTGATTTTCTGACCTCGGTCAGAAATATTTTCATGTCTACCGAGTCTATCAGAGTTCCCAAGAATGGAACTCTTGTTTGTGGAACAAGTGAACTCTTTTCTACATTCACTTTCCAACCGTGAGTTCTTAGGAAAGACAACACAATGTCCATGTGAGATTTGGTCAGATGATAAGTTGACGCCTGAATCAAGATATTGTCCAGATAGGGCGCCACTGCTATGCCCCGCGGTCTGAGAACCGCTAGAAGGGACCCTAGTACCTTTGTGAAGATTCTGGGAGCTGTGGCCAACCCAAAGGGAAGGGCCACAAACTGATAATGCTTGTCCAAAAAGGCAAACTAATGATGATCCTTGTGGATAGGAATGTGAAGATACGCATCCTTTAGGTCCACGGTGGTCATGTATTGACCCTCCTGGATCATTGGTAAGATTGTTCGTATAGTCTCCATCATGAACGATGGTACTCTGAGAAATTTGTTTAGACATTTTAGATCTAAAATGGGTCTGAAAGTTCCCTCTTTTTTGGGAACCACAAAAAGGTTTGAGTAAAACCCCTGTCCCTGTTCCAGCTTTGGGACTGGACAAATTACTCCCATGGTATAGAGGTCTTTTACACAGTGTAAGAACGCCTCTCTTTTTGTCTGGTCTACAGACAAATGTGAAAGATGAAATCTCCCCCTTGGGAGAAATTCCTTGAATTCTAACTGATACCCCTGGGTCACAATTTCCAATGCCCAGGGATCCTGAACATCCCTTGCCCAAGCCTGAGCAAAGAGAGAAAGTCTCCACCCTACTAGATCTGGTCCCGGATCGGGGGCTGCCCCTTCATGCTGTCTTGGTAGCAGCAGCGGGCTTCTTGGCTTGTTTACCCTTATTCCAGGCCTGGTTAGGTCTCCAGACAGACTTGGATTGAGCAAAATTCCCTTCCTGTTTAGTGGAGGAAGTGGAAGCAGAGGGTACTCCTTTGAAATTTCGAAAGGAACGAAAATTATTTTGTTTACCCCTCATCTTAAGAGGTTTGTCTTGAGGTAGGGCGTGACCTTTACCTCCAGTAATGTCGGAAATGATTTCCTTCAATTCAGGGACGAATAGGGTCTTACCCTTGACTGGAATAGCTAAAAGTTTAGATTTTGATGATACATCAGTAGACCACGATTTTAACCATAGCGCTCTGCGCGCCAAAATGGCAAAGCCTGCATTTTTCGCCACTAATTTAGCAATCTGAAAAGCAGCATCTGTGATAAAGGAATTAGCTAGCTTGAGAGCACTAATTCTGTCCAAAATGTCCTCTAAAGGCGTCTCTACATTCAGAGACTCCTCAAGGGCATCAAACCAGAAAGCCGCCGCCGTAGTTACTGGAACAATGCAGGCAGTAGGCTGTAACAAGAAACCCTGGTGAATAAATAATTTCTTTAGAAGACCCTCTAATTTTTTATCCATAGGGTCTTTGAAAGAACAACTGTCCTCAATAGGTATAGTTGTACGTTTAGCTAGAGTAGATATTGCTCCCTCCACCTTAGGGACCGTTTGCCAAGAGTCCCTGATGGTGTCTGATATAGGAAACATTTTCTTAAAATTAGGAGGGGGAGAGAACGGTATCCCTGGTCTATCCCATTCCTTTTTAACAATTTCCGAAATTCTTTTGGGAATCGGAAAAACATCAGTGTAAGTAGGTACTTCTAGATATTTATCCATCTTACACAATTTTTCTGGAGGAATTGTAATAGGTTCACAATCATCCAGAGTCGCTAGGACCTCCTTGAGCAACAGGCGAAGGTGTTCAAGTTTAAATTTAGGACACTAAGCCCGAATCTGTCTAAGGTAACACATTCCCTGATTCTGAAAGTTCTCCCTCAGACAATAATTCCGTGACCCCCAATTCAGAGCACTGTGAGGGTACATCAGAAATGGCTAATAAAGCATCAGAGGGTTTAGTATTTACATTAATACCTGGCCTACTGCGTTTACCTTGCAAAACTGGCAGTTTAGAAAATACCTCAGTGAGGGTAGTTGACATAACTGCAGCCATATCTTGCAGAGTAAAAGAATTAGACGCACTAGAAGTACTAGGTGTCGCTTGTGTGGGTGTTAAAGGTTGTGACACTTGGGGAGAATTGAATGGCATATCCTTATTCTCTTCAGACTGAGAATCATCCTTAGACACACTTTCATTTCCTAAAATATGCTCTTTACAGTGTAAGGCTCTATCAGTACAAGAGGTACACAATGTAAGTGGGGGTTCCATAATGGCTTCTAAACACATAGAGCAATGAGTTTCCTCAATGTCAGACATGTTAAACAAAGTAGTAATAACCACAACAGTTGGTAAACACTTTATTTATTGAAAAAAATTATTTAAAAAAAAACGGGTACTGCGCCTTTAAGAAATAAAAGCGCACAATCTTTTTCTACACACACTTAAAAACGCTTATAAATGCTCAAAAACTATGTATGTCTATACAGAGTTGCCAAAAATTATTGCATCCCACATGCAAGAGCAGAAATTACCCTCTACAGGAACGTTAAAGCAAAAAAAGAACTCAACTTGCTAAATAACGACCCCTGCACCTCGCCACAGCTCTACTGTGGCGCCTACCTGCCCCCAGAGAACTGTCAAACGAATCAACACCAATCCGGATAGTGTAAAACACAGATAGGGCCCAAACGGAGCTAATGTCTGCTGTCTCCTTCAGAGTAAACTGCGCGTCTGAGGTGCAAAAATAGGCCCCGCCCACAATGGACGTCGCAGTAACAATTCAAACCATCGCATGGGAAGCGGTTATAAACAGCCATATGGTCCCCAATAAATAAATACACCAAACGATAGCAATAAAAAAACGACTTATCCTCTAAGATAAATAGTAAAAATGCCCCAGTGTCTGTATTTCATGCTGCGTATCTACTTGAGCTGCATATGTCAGAAAAAACACCCAGGAGAAACAGTAACACCCTTATTGATTACAGCACTACTGCTTGCCCTGTTCCCATTATAAGGAACCAAATCAGCCAGTTCTGCTATATTAAATTTCCTCAGAAGTAAAGGGCTGAAACATACCTCAAATGCTGCTTGTTGCATGAGACTGTCCTCCACACTGAAGAATTTTCTCATATTACCTTCAGATCTGTGGGAACCATAATTGATCTTAGTAACTGCTGCTAAAATCATCAATTTTCAGGGGGAAATCTTCTGCCATATCCTCCCTGAGAAAAATAGTACTCACCGGTAACATTTAAAATAAAAAACATCTTGATTGAAGAAATTAAAACTATAATTTTATCACCACTATCACTTTACCCTTCCTATTACTAGCGTAAGCAAAGAGAATGACTGGGGGTGGAGTCAAGGGAGGAGCTATATAGACAGCTCTGCTGTGGTGCTCTTTGCCACTTCCTGTTAGCAGGAGGATAATATCCCACAAGTAAGGATGAATCCGTGGACTTGTCGTATCTTGTAGAAGAAATAATTTTTGCTAATGCCTGTGTATTGAAAACGCAATATTCTAAATAGAAATACATTGGATTAGCTTTTTCATTTCAGGCAATAATGTCCCTTGAGCTGACTGAATGCAGTAGATTACACTCATTCTCTTGTACAAAAGATTCCACTGCTACTGCCAAATATGTGACATAATTAATCTGTACATGATGACATCACATCAAATGAAGGTGTGACCAGGGGCATTTACAAATGACTACTGGTGTAAGCAAAAATATTTTAAACCAGCTTTTATCTTACCTTCTGCATCTCCTCATTTGAAAGAGGGAATTCTGGCTTTTCAAATGTGGTGTCTCTTGTCCATCTTAGATGCAGGTGATCAACATAAAAAAGATGGATGGGAACTAATAGAGCCCTCTCTCTTCTCATGTTTAATCAAAACAGAAAAGTGGTCCCATAGTCAGAACAGGAGAATCCCCACTTTTAAATAAGGGATAATTTTTCCTCTTGTGAGAAATGTAAAAGCCAAAACATCACACAAATTAAAATGTATCATAGGATTAAGTTAAAGTGTGTCCATTTTTCAGCAATTCAGTATTAAACGCCACCACAATCTACTTATTCATAGTCTTACTTTTTCACTGTAAGAGCAATCAAATTGTGGAACTCATTACCTAAGGAGGTAGTAAATGCTTATACCTTATACCTTAGATACATTTAAATATTCTTTAGATACATTTTATTAATATAATACATCTGCATAACAAAAGAAATGCTTTCAAATGATTAAACACTGCCATTGTATGATCACAACAAGGTTTTGCAAATCAAGAACGGTTAAGGCAGTTGTTCCCAAACCCAGTCCTCAGGACCCTTTCTCAGGCCAGATATTCATTATATCTTAACTAGAGCACAGGTGAAATAATCAGCTCATGGGTGAGCTGATTATTTCACCTGTGCTCTAGTTAAGATATAATGAATATCTGGCCTAAATAAGGGTCCTGAGGATTGGGTTTGGGAAACACTGGGTTAAAGGGACAGTCTAGTCCAAAATAAACTTTCATGATTCAGATAGATAATGCAATTTTAAACAATGTTCCAATTTACTTTTATCACCAATTTTGCTTTGTTCTCTTGGTATTCTTAGTTGAAAGCTAAAACTAGGAGGTTCATATGCTAATTTCTAAGCCCTTGAAGGCAGCCTCTTCTCTCAGGGCATTTTGACAGTTTTTCACCACTAGAGGGTGTTAGTAAATGTGTTTCATATAGATAACACTGTGCTCACGCACGTGAAGTTCCAGGGAGCCAGCACTGATTGGCTAAAATGCATGCAAGGCTTAGATACAAGGTAATCACAGAGGTAAAAAAGTGTATTTATATAACTGTGTTGGTTATGCAAAACTAGGGAATAGGTAATATAGGGATTATCTATCTTTTAAAACAATAAAATAAATAAAATAAAATTTTGGTGTAGACTGTCCCTTTAAGGGATACATGTCTTGAAATGCCTGCTGCAATCCATGTTCCATGGTAACTGTTCCTGGTCTCCTTTTCTGTTGCCAGTATTCTAAATGATTTTGTCCTCCAATTTAACCAAATACTCTACAGAATATTGTAGGTTCTGATAAATTTCACTATACTTAAAGGGGCATTACAAATCTGTAACCTAGGTTTTAAAATGCTGCAACCTGCCTAAACCAGCCTTTGATTTGCAGGTTATAGAATTTGTTTTTTAGCCTCTCTAGGAATTGTGGGACAAGCTCAATTTTTACATATAGTAATGTGCCAGCCACAATCCTTTAGAACAATGTTATCAAATGATTTTTCTAAAAAAATCCCATAGGCTGTAATGGTGTTTTCCTGTTGATAATCATTGGATACGTTTTTCAAAAGGATTGTGATCATCACAAATATTTTTAGGACTGTTAAAAGGACAGATTTGCTTTCATGATTCAGGCAAAACAATCAGCTTTAAACAACTTTCCAATTTACTTCTAATATCAAATTTGCTTAATTCTCTTGATATCCTTTGTTGAAGGAGAGTTAGCTGTACACATCTAGTGAGCCAATGGCAAGAGAGATATAAATGCAGACACCAATCAGTAGCTAGCTCCCAGTAGTGCATTGCTGCTCTGAGCCTACCTAGGTATGCTTTTCAACTAAGGATACCAACAGAATGAAGCAAATTAGATAGCAGATGTAAATTGGAAAGTTATTTAAAATTGAATCCTCTTTCTTAAACATGAAATATTTTGGGGAGGGGGGGTTACATCCCTTTAACTTTCTATGAAACACAGTCCTCTCATCCTGCCTTTCCCTGTAAAATCTGTTGCTACATGACAAAGAAAATAATAATATGCTAAAGAGGAATAGAAAATTGGCCTCTCAACTCAAATAACCCCATACATCTGGACAGTGGCCCCAATTTATCAAAGTCTGGCGGACCTGATCCGACAGTTTGGATCAGGTCCGCCAGACCTCGCTGAATACGGCGAGCAATACACTCGCCGTATTCAGCATTGCATCAGCAGCTCACAAGAGCTGCTGGTGCAACGCCGCCCCCTGCAGACTTGCGGCCAATGGGCTGCCAGCAAGGGGGTGTCAATCAACCCGATCGTACTTGATCGGGTTGATTTCGGGCGATGTCTTTGTGACCGCTGCTTCATAACTGCTGTTTCTGGCGAGCCTGCAGGCTCGCCAGAAACACGGGGCATCAAGCTCCATTCGCAGCTTGATAGATAGGCCCCAATGACTTTAATTCATGTTTTATGTTACAATATCCTGAACAAGTACCTTTTTTTCTAAATATTATGGAAATATCATAGAATAGAACATTATTATTACACAAATATGAATTCTTAGCTTTCTACATTTTTTATAAAGCTTTTACAAATATTACAGAACAATTCTAGCACTCAGTCACTTGTTGAACTGAAATGTAAGTTCATGGCTTTTATTGAAAGATATGTTTTTAATTTGTTCCTATACAACTGACTGAACTGAAGAACAAATCCATTTGTGATGGGGTAAATGCCAACCAGAGTAATGTTACATTCTCTAAAAAATATTATTTCATGTACTAGCCTTTGAACTAAAACCATTTTATTCAACTCTGCTTTTCTTCTTTTACATTAAAATACTTTACAAATAAGTATAGTAGAGTATGATCTATTTAAAGGGATACTAAACCCAATTTTTTTTCTTTCATGATTCAGATAGAGCATGCAATTTTCAGCAATTTTCAAAAAATTTTCCTATTATTAATTTTTCTTTGTTCTCTTGCTGTCTTTATTTGAAAAAGCAGGAATTTAAACTAAGGAGCTGGCCCATTTTTGGTTCAGGACCCTAGACAGCACTTGCTGATTGGTGGGTACATTTAACCACCAATCAGCAAGCACAACCCAGATGCCACAAATGGTCTGGCTCCTAAGCTCTTCTTGATTTTCAAGTAAAAATAGCAAGAGAGCGAAGAAAGATTGATAATAGGAGTAATTTAGAAAGTTGCTTAAAATTGCATGCTCTATCTGAATCATGAAAGAAACATTTTGAGTTTAGTATCTCTTTAAGGTAAAAGTTTAAGTTTTATTTTTTCAATCCATATATTGGAAGCCATTGAAATTAACTCATTAACCCCTTCATGACCAGCGACATACCCTGTACGCCGCTGGTCTTTGAATGGGGACTGCCATTTTGATAGCACGGTTTGCTAATCCAGGTTTTAAAATGTTTAAGTCTGATAATTAAACATTTTCCAATTCTGACATCTGGAAGAATACATGGCAGGCTACCACATATCTGTCCTAATTGGCTTCAACAGAATTTATTAGATAAGAAAGCTGCTAAACAAAGAATATTTTGCTGCCATAATGCATTGTTGCCAACATTTAAAAAAAAAATATATATATACAGGGACACTTTTCAGCAGAGAATACCGGAGTATTGACGACCTATTATTCAACTGCTCCGCCCACTCAGTTCTGCAATCAAAACACACCCATTTGATAGTAATAGTATAAAGTAGACTTATCCATATCTTATTATACAGATTACAGCACCAATAATACTGACAATACCAGTCTCTGCAAGACATTCTAGGCATATGATTATTGTTACAACACAGCATCAAGATATGTGCACCCATGCACTAATAATAATAACAATATTCCAGTAGGAGTTAATTATATTTAAATAATACACTATGGGCCAGATTGCGAGTGGCACACTATCGTTTGCACACGAACGATTTCAGGATTTCACGTTCGTTTGCATGCAAGTAAAATTGCACTCGTATTACAAGCTGAAAGTAAATGCAAACACATGAGTGCAATCGCGATTTACACTAGAATAATTACTGTGACCTCTGTGAGCTCTGGTTAACTGTTTTGCAAAACTAAAAATGATCACAATATGGGCATAGTTGGTAATATGAAGATTCATGTGAATATCACTATCTTGTTTGAGTATTATCAATTCTATTATGTGACTTATGTTGAAATGTTTGGATCCAGTTTAT